>NW_009970726.1:6745563-6769275 GCF_000747805.2 Chaetura pelagica
TACTCCAGGTCCAATGTTTCTTAAAATAATTATGGATTATAACTCACAGCTCAGACTTGGAAAAGCTTTCACATATTCCCCCAACTGATTTCACTAGGATCTGTAGTTGTAGAGTATTTAAAATAGAGTCCCAACGTCCTGCAGCCCCAGGTTTCCCTTCATGTAGAATAGGAATGTATGAAATGTTCCTATTGCATAGGAAAAAACTGTGCAACTAGTTAAAGATAGAAAGATGTTACCTGCATGCATTTGCTGTTATTAATGCCTCAACTACAGGAACATGAACTGAATTAAACAAAAAGCTGGGAATCATAGTCTTGCTTAGTAGGAGTTGGCTCTCTGGCTTGCACAGGGGTTTTTTGAGTTATCCACAGCATTAGCACAGCAACCCCTTCACAAGCTCAAGGAGGACGTGAAATTGACCGAATGTTGACTTTAACTCCAGGTCACCCTGGTGTACTTTTGGCCAACTGTCACTTTCCTCCAGTTCTCCCACAGCTATACACAAACATGAATTTTCAAACATTTCTCTTCCTGTTTGCTGTCATTTTTTTTCCATACACAGCACAATGCTTCCTTGGTCCTACTCCTTGCAGGCACACTGCTCTCCCTTCCCCCAGCCCTGCACAATGACCTTTAAAGCAAAAGAAAAAAAGATCTTTCACAACCTTTTTTTTTTCTCACAAATTTTATCCGAAGGCTACAGGAGCTTCTGGTCCACTTCAAAGCATTGCTGGCAGGGCCATAACTGAGCCTTCTTCCCTGTTCAGTACAGGCTTTACCAGAGGGATCATTATCCTTCTTGGCCTTATTATTCCCTGCCTCTAGCTACAACATCCTACTCCTACTTGCTGATCAGGTTCTTCCCCATTCCTGCCACTGCTAACATCTTCCAGAGCTTTTCCTAGAGAGACCACTTGCTTACCTCATGCCAAAACAAACTCTGTTTTGGCTTCAACCCATTCTCAGCAGAAGACTGTCCACTTCCTGCAGAAATGTCCCTATGAAGAGAGCCATGAGCAGCTGCCCTCAACATTTCCCTTGTACCAAGGAGGGAAGTGGTGCTGCTTTTACAAGATTCAGCATCTTGACCTGCAACAGGCTGCTGGTGGAGGTGCAAATCAACACATTTCACGTTTCAAGATTAAAAAAAACACCCTTAGGATGACAAATGCATAAAGCTGAACATGCTACTGATTTCTCTGTCAGTGATGGCATCCAAAAAACACCACCAAAACACTAAAAGCTGAAGGATTCCTCCACCCCAGCTACTTAACAGCTCTGAAAGTATCCTTCATTTTACAAAGTAATGGTAGTTCTTATAATTGTTCTTAAACAACAGTTCAAAACCCAGGCTAGAGGACAGGCGACCACTGCAAATTAAGAGGAAAAGATGGAAATGAGAAAGCTGAGGCATATGATCATGGCAGGCAACTGCACACTGACCTTGATTAATTATACAATTCCTCCTAACAGTTTTGGAGTATCCTCATGTCATTTTACCCCCCATAATCTTTTAAAACTTACATTAAAATAAGCAACAACTAAATGCAATGTAATTGAAAGACACACATTTAACAAATTTTCCCTGGAAGGAAGAATTCCTTCTTCTGGCCAGTGTTGACACTAGCTTGTATTTTTACAATGCTAGATAGCAGTATCCTTTTCATTCACATACCAGCACCTAATGAATGAAGACATCCTAAATAATTCATAATAAATTCCATGTTGAACATTCCCTACGCAGAACATAAAAGATTTTAGAGGAGTCCATTTTAAGGCTGAGAGTTGCTAATTTGAATACTTCATTTCAAACCACTATCAACTTGAAGACTTTCAAAGCCCACTTGTATCGGCCTGGAAACATTGGCAAAGCAGGAGTTCCAAGAACCTCAAATTTGTGCAAATGTCTTCAGTGAATAAACTGAGGAATTAAAAAACTTCAAGGAAGTACTAAACTCAGAATTTTAGGATTTACCTGGTGTGAACTTTCAGGCCTGACCAGGCAAGTTTTATGCACTGGCAAGGTCCTTGGTTTTTAC
The DNA here is from genome assembly GCF_000747805.2 of Chaetura pelagica. NCBI lineage: Eukaryota > Metazoa > Chordata > Aves > Apodiformes > Apodidae > Chaetura > Chaetura pelagica. The sequence goes on from NW_009970726.1 coordinate 6,747,606, forward strand.
CTTGAATACCCAATATGTTACCCAGACTGTTTCACAGATCACTGCAGATTGCAAACCATCTTTCACCTTTCAACAGCACTGAGCCGTACCAAGGCGTTTTCTAGCACCTGATCACTAACTCCATACATCAAAATTTAGTGCTTTGCAGTAATTGCCATTCATGGTATTTTGTAGTTGTTTGTGCTACCCAGAAGAAAATGCTATAAATTCAGACTTGTCACCTTTAGTTTGGCACTGTTATTTGATGGATCCACAGAAACGAGATCGTGCAGCTATGAAACATCTCTTTTTAAGAACACAAACAGCTCTGAGTTCAAAAACCCATGCTGTCAGCATCATGTAAGCAGCTCCTCTGGCTTCACAGCAACAATACCATATATAAATTTCAGTAATTCATACATGTAACTGACTACAGTAACAATACTTTAAATTAATTTCAGCACATGCCAATATAAACACCAGCATTCACCAGGACAGAGCAGGATTACAAAGCCAAATGGAAATTGAGGAGGAAAGGTAAAGATCACAGGGACTGTCTGTCTACACAGAGGAGCAGAACTGCTGTAAAACAGCATCTGTGTTCCCAAGCGCTCAGAGCCCACCAGCACACATGCTTCATCTGCTAACCCAGAAAACATACACTTAAACCCACCGGGGAAAAACATTGGGTAAAGACCCACACTAGGAAAAATAATAAGAAACCAGTGATACACAGGGGGAGATTATGAAGGATTACAGTGAGAAGCAGTGCAGAAAAAAAGAGAAAACTCCCTGATAGTCACACCAGTACCCAGTGGGTTTTGTGGGGGTTTTCTTAACTATTAAAAAAATAATAAAAAATTTTAAAAGGCTTCTAATGGGATTTTATGATCACTAGGGAAAAAAAGCACCAGGTTGCAGTAGTTTGTCATTGCTAGCACAAATGAAGACATGGCTCGCAAAGCAACCAAAAACAAATCTATCTTCACCTTCCAGATTCTGTAACTTAAAACACAACGTACATCTGGTAGTTTGAATTTTGTAAACTGCAGGCTTGGAAAGGATAAGACCTTGGAAAGGTTCACATCCCTGAAAAAATTCTCAGCATTTTGCTAAGCAATGACAAGCAATAAATATTAAAACAATGAGATTATAAAAATCTCAGTTCTAGACTATCGACAGCAGTAGTACAAAACTTCCGATGCATGTCCATCCTGAACTGGAAACACTACACTTCAAGACTGCAAATGAACAGTTCACTTCCCAGTGCTTTTGAATTCAACATCCGGTGACAACTTGATCGTGTGTGATATTATTTATACTAAGACATTATGGATATAATGAAAGATTTCCTTAATAAACTCTTACAAAGAAGTATAAAATGTTTTACTACCATATTTACCAATACTGCCAAGCCATTAGCTTCAACCTTACTCCAAAATGGGGCAAGTAACAGCCTGCAACTTCATGGATCTGCTTTTCTTTGTAACAAGTTGCCTGTAGATTAGGATTACCTGACACTGACTGCATTCAAAAGGGCATTCCACTAAGAACAACTTTATTTTTTAAATTACATTATATAAATTGCAAAACAATACAGTTTGTTTTCCCCAACACACTATATAGCTCCATACTTGCAAGAACAACTGTTTTCTTCTTATACCTTTTAATTAGAGTTACAAAATGTTTACATTAGAAGGAACAATTGCCCTGATTTCTCTTCAAACAGCTTCTAGATCTGCTGCAACATGCCTATGTATCTGACTGACACCACTTTTCACTACACAGAAGTGGTTATACAACCCTGGTGCTTCTCTTGCACTCTTTTTCAGAGCTCTCAATATTTATTCATCACATCTCATATGTAAGAATAAGGCACGTGTAAAGCCCATTTGACTCTAGCCTATCTCCACTTAGCTATCTGGTTTTGAAGCTGTGGAAAGCAGAGGGATGCAGATGTTGAAAAACATTTAAGTTTGGTCCATTATTTGGTGGAAATGAGTAATATAAAATAATTTCGTCTGTCATTTGTTAAAAGTCAGTGTTAAGTTTTATCTAACTAGGAAGCAGCAAAGTGAAAAAAAAAAAAAAAAAAAAAAAAAAAAACCTCAGTGATAGATATGAACAGGCTGAAAGATTCTTATGTGCCTCTTATGTCCTCATCCCTCCTACCAAGAACAGATGCAAAGAAGCATTTCTCAGCATGGTTCAGCTCCATGGAATTGAGTACTCCCCAGAGCAGAGAGAACTCTGCACTTCAGCAATAAGTTGAGAAGTACAGTCTCATACAGACATCATCCAGCCGTCAAATTGTCCTGCAAGATGCAAGTATTTTTCCACAAAGCAAAAATGCACTCTACCTATGGCCACACAATAAGGCAGCAGCAGAGAATTTTGGATGGTAGCTTCGGTTTTTTCCAAGTATATGCTTAGTTTTACAAACAGCAAGCACCCACTCAGAAAGCTCACATGCGGGTGTAAAGAGGGACCTGTGAAAAAAGGATGGATCCCATCCTGTATGTAATGGACAGGACCACTGGGGAAACTTGGACAGTGTGCACTGGCTAAATAACGGAGCTATTTCACATTACTACTTCAGGACAAGGTAAATTGCATCTTAAAATCATGTTATTTCTCCGCATTGTCTCTAGACAGAGCCTGTGGTGCCCACACCAGCTGTACATTAACCAACACCAAACTTGTACATTAACAGTTAGGCTACATGAACACTGCTCTATACACAGCAGGCTTAGCTGGGATGAAGAAAGTAAAAAGAAATCCTTTCTGCCTGAGGATATTTATTTGTAACATCAATTAAAAAAAAGAGCTGCAATTAGTGTGTTGTGCAGAGCTGCTGTACAGCAAAGCCATTCAAAGAAACTGCTACAAAAGTATCCTAAACTATCCAAGAGAAGCTGACAGCTACAGAGACAAACCCAGGTAACTCTTCCAACTTGGCTTTTAATTCTCAGTATGAAATATGAAACATGGGTAAAAATTTTGGTGACAGCAGAGTGCACATCTAGTGATGTGCCACAGCTCTCACACACTCTAACATTAGACCTAATAGTAGCAAAACTCACTATAGCTAAATCCTGACAAGTACAAGCCTTTCCAATGAAAAATTGAACATTTTTATTCTCCATGTTAGAGTCAATGTGACTTTTTGGTTCCTTCTCATGGCCACCTTGATACACACTGCCTCCCCAGTATGAGTGTGTAAGTTCAACATATTATCTCAACAGACATCTGCAGCTTCATCACAGCCCTGTTTTGCTCAGAGTCCACATACGTACTCACTCACCCGACCAGGGCTGGCTGACTCATTTATCATGCTAGCTGATTTGCTAATTCATTTATTGTTGGCTTCCAATTGCAAAGATACACCTTTAACCACGAGTGCACTTACCCTCAGCAATGACACTGACTGGTTTCTTTCACAATGATTCACATTTTTGTATTACGTAAGTGCTGAATGCTCACCAGGTGTCTGGCATCATTTCATTTAAAAAAAAAAAAGAGAGAAACTAGGCATCACAAAATAGGAAAGTTTGGGGGTTTTTATTATTATTTTAAAATACTGACTTTTGAGGAGATAAATATTAATTGAATTAATATTCATTTTCTGAAACAGCAATAGCAGGAGGAGTCTTTAACAAGACTCAGTCCAGGAAATATAAGATGAGCCACATTCAAACATTTTGCTTAGTCTTCAGAATCATGTTTACTGCTGCAAATGGACAATTCTTAACCTAAATCATATACTGGGGGGCACGGGGGAGGAGGAATATATATATCCAGTAAAGAACATGAGATATGTCAGTATTTGATTATAAACAAGTATCTCAAAGTTTACTCTATTACAGTTACTACAGCACTTCTGTAAAGCAAATGAGTGAGAGCAACTTGTGTATCTGCTTGTAGTGAAGGACAGCTGTCAATACACAAGGCTACACCAACACAAATCTTAAGAATTCATTGCTCGTTATCCTAAATCTAAACTTTAAAATGGATAAATGTGCTACAGTAACCACTGGATTGACTCTTGAGCATGCAGAGTTACAAGACCTGTGACTTCTTAGATCTCTCATCCCGAACACAGGGCCAGCTGGCTCTGTTCCCCATCCCACTTGCTCAAGAGTCACGTATTGCTAAAGCAGCAAGTGTTGTACATTTGTGAGAGCCTAGAGACACCCATGCTTATGAATGCTAAAAAAGGTTCTTTTCTTGCATGAAAGCTGATTGCCAAATACCACAAAATCATGCTTAGATTTGCTGTTTCTTCTTTTGCCCCTGCAAAACAGCTATCTGAATCACTGACTCCATTCACCAGTGAACAGGCTTCTCTAAAAGAGTTTTAGGATTTATAAGCACAAAGCTGTAAAGGCAGAGACACTGCAGAAAGCACATGCATTGCTCATTCAGCAGTACAGCAGAAAATAGAATTTAGAAGAAAAATTACTAGTTTATAATTTTTTAAATTTCTTTCTCTAGAAAGGAAGTAGCCATCCTATGGATCCTTATTTTAATGCAATTGTTCCTGGTTATGACAGCAACAAAACTGTACCTCAGTAGGGCCTTCGTATGTTTGTGCAAATACAAGAGTGATAATTAAAAAAAAAAAATAATATATATACAGTTAATAAAAGCCCATAAAATTTCAATCCTTAAACAAAAATTAAGCAGTCACTTCAGTAACTTCTGAAACCATCAGTAACCTGAACCTCAGAACCATTTACTTTACTCCTTAATGATTGACTCTGTTCCTGTAACTGAAATCCAATGAAATTCAATCCTATGATTATCCAGAACCCAAATAAAGATAGTGAGACTGCATCTGAAGAGAAACCATTGCAAGATCAAATGTAGTCTCTTACAGCATTACCCTTTTTCTCTTCAGCTTTCCATATTGATGATGTTTGGTTGAAACTCTTCATCCAGAAGAGAAAAGATTAACATCATGACAGAACCTGCAAGTATCCACAGGCATAGAAGAATTTGATTCATGGGAACCTTCAGAAAAGTTCAAACAGAATCCAGTCCTGAAGATCAAAGACCCACCCATGCTGGCTTCAACACAGTACAAGGCTGAAAACAGACAGAATATACTGCATATTCTCAGTAGCAAAAAAATCACTCAGCCAGGCATCTACCTAGAAATGTCTTGGCTTTAGCTTCAGCAGAGGTCCTTCAAACTACAGCAGAGCCATGTCTAGGGAACTTCTTTGACAGGAGACCAGGAAGGGCTCTTACTCACTCAGGCACATCCCCTCCCAGAGACTCCAGGAACAGTAATGACACACGGTCAGGCTAACACAGCATAAGGGCCTCTCTGGCCTTGGATGTCACAATCCCCATGTGGCACCTCCCTCCATCGGATTTACTGCACAGCAACCCAAGCAAGTGACATCAGTGACATTCACCATCTCCAAAGAGCAGGCGTAGTACAAATTCATCCTTCTGTCTCTCCTTCCCATTCCCTTTGCCTGCTGCCTCTGCACACCAGTAATCTACAGTGATTCAGCCACACCCAAAGAACTGATCTTGGTCAGAGCTGGGAACTGCACAGGGTCACCTCTGGGATCAAGACCACTATTGCTCACAGGGGGGAGTTGCATGGCACAGATTTCATGATGTGAATCCAACTGCAAGGATGCTGGCCAAAGCAACTGCAAGTCATATAATGCTAAATGTATACCATTAAGAGCTTAGTCGCAGAATTTGACAGCTTTACTGGCAGATCCCTCTGTCTGGACACAATTCTGCTGATTTCAGGGTATTTCTACTGAGTTTCTAACCAAATGTGACTCTGATCACGTAACATGCCACAACAGAACAACCAATCTCCTATAAGGGATTGGTCCCGTATTTGCTTACCCCAGGACTTGAAAGTGGTTTTGTTTTCTCTTTCAAATGCTGTATCTTTCAGATTTTATATGTAAATACCAAATTCTAGACACACGGCAGCCTATTTTCTCAATCCACTCACACAATACAAACTGTAGGATGTTTGCAAAGATTTTATTCTTTACAGATAAGATATGGGGAAAAAAGCAAATTGGCTTTTTAAAACAGAAAAGAAGATAAAGGTATTTCAGCGGCTGATAGAGCTGGGATGGCTTCTATTTATTTTTTTGTACACAGTCCAAATGAATGTTAACAGTCAAGCCCGTGTTCTGTACAAGTGTAATAAAAAGGAGGTGCTGTAAAAAAATAGATTGAACAGTTTGCCCTAGACTGATAAAGCTGCAAGCAAATAGCACAATTGTACAGCAGTGTGCTTGGTTTGTAAAAGCAGACAGTCTACCCCTGTTAGCTCTACAGCTACAATCAATTTCAGGGGAAAAACAAAACAAACTAACAAAAAAGAACACAAAACAAAGAGGGAGGAAAATGAGACCATTTCTCTTTCCATCTGGAAATTTAAGATTCAAAAAAGGTGAATCCAGTGTTTCTGATCCTCAGGATGTGCCACTTTCACTTACGAAAGAAGCTGGGTTGACTCAGATGGCAGTCATGTTTGAGTAACCTGTAAACTAGCGAACATACCTGATTTTATAGGCTTCGTACTTCAGTGAAAGGTACTTAGTTGTATAACACAGAAATTACCTACTTCCATTTATAACTAAATTACTTCCCCTCCTCCACATTGATTATTTGGGGATTTTTTTCCTAATATTGATTTCTATATCCAGCTTGCTTGGCAACATGCTCATCCAATGCATTTTCTGTCTCTTGTTGCTGAAATGCTGAGTATACATCCTCTAATATTAGTGAAAGTGCTTACAGGAAAACACACATACCTGAGTTCAAAGTTATTTAACAGTGTACAAATTCAATATAAAAATACCCTAGGACAGTACAGACACAGAAATACCCTTGTAAGTCTTTATCAGAACAGCCCCATGTGGAAACATATCCCACTTACAATCCATAGGGCAAACAGAAATGAAGCAACTGAACTGACACAATCCTACCACCACATATTCATTACCATGCATTGCAGTTCAACTGCTTTCAATACAGCTCAACATTTTTGTTCAAACTCCTGACTCAGTTGCATTTGCAGGATTCCCGTGACAATAATGCTGGTAGCTGAAAAATCTGTCCATCTGCATCCTCCTCACACAGCAAGTTCAGGCGTATGAGAAGAGTGTGGCACAGAGTTTGAACAGAAAGCACATTGCTGTAATCATTCCTGCACACCAGCCACCCCTTTTGTTATTGCATGCCTTAAGGAATAGATCATGTAATCAGGATGCAAGATTAATAGGGCAGTACAGAATTTCTTGATTACTGCTCTAGTATAGGCAATAGGTGGAGTTTTAGACAGGAAAAAAGCCCAAAGACATTCTACAAGACAGCTTAAAAATATACCCATTTATATATGTGTATGTGTGACAGAGTAAAAGAAGAAAAGCTTATACACCATTTGTAAGCACTGGCAGACCATGCCCTTCTTTGCTCTACTGCAGGACAGAGCAGATGAGGAAATCACCACAACTAAAGTACTACTTTCCCTATTATTTCTTTCCATAGCATCATTATGTAATTCAGTAATGGACAAGGACCAGGAAACCACCCAAACCAGAGCCTTTGCTGTGCACATAGTGCATACAAGAAGGGGATGTTGCTGTGCAACAATCAGTTGCAAGAATCGGAAATGGCACCAGGAAAATTAGTACAGCTAGAACAGAATTAATTTTGATGAAAAATCCAGGAACAATGATGCCATTGAACAGGCCAGAAATAGCTGTTTCCACAGGCAGCAAGGAAACAAATGATCAGCACTGTTAACTTCAGGATGGTTAAATCTAAATGCAAGTAGCTTTTATTTTTTCAGGCACTTTCTAGTGAAGAGAGATGTCAACAACAGCAAGAATACACCACAACAAGGAAGAGGCACGATATAATGCATGTAGATGATATGGGGTATTTGTTACTAGGTTTTATTGAAATCTCTCAGGCTATCCAGTTTCAAGAAATGACTTTGCATTCTATGCTCTCATGCCCAATAACAGTGTGTTTGTCAAAGGCATACAGAGTCACTTGAAAATACCAAGTCTAGAAGTAAAAGATGAGCAATGGTTATAATGTCATCTAAAATTATTTAGTGAAAGCTTCCATTTGCATAGTGCACCAGCTGCATTTTTGGAAAATGCTGGAGAAAATGTGATGACTATGACAGCTGTTAACAGAACCTGAAGGCTTCAACAAAAGTGGTAATAATAAATTGTAGTTTTGCTATAGCATATTTTTTAAAACACTAAAGAATAAATTATCACTTAACAAACCCAAACTAGTAATTTTTAAAATCTGAGTTAGTGTGGAATTATAAATTCCAATATCCCGATTTGCAGGGCTTATGACTATTATTAATAATATGCACTATATAAAGCACTGCTCTGCTCTCTGTAACCCTACTTCAGCTCTGCAGGTTTCCTTATCCTTAATAGAGAGATCCTGAACATGACACTATAATCATGAAAGCTTACATCTACAAGAGGTAAACATGCTTTCTTCAGCACTGCATGCAGAAGGGATTAAAAAGTTTTGGTAGATTGAGTTCCTTTTAAATCAGCATCAGAAGCACAGCAGTCTACAAGGAAAGTGGGGACCAAGGCAATTAACCCCATCAATCTAAAATGAACATGAACACATGCAAAAAACTTTCTTACTAGCATTAGTTGAACACTATTACAGCACTAACTACATCAGATTTTTTTGTCCAAGATCATCTTTCTTACAACACTTCTGTATTAAAAGAAAATTGCAACACTTTAATAAGGAAAAGAAATAAAATCCAAAACAACAACTACTTAAATTCCACTAGCATGGATCAATATTCTGCTTTATCTGAATTTCTCATAGTTAAGCCAAATAGATCTCCTTCTGGCTTCACTACTCATAAATCACTTTAAACGGCTACACTGAAGTCAAACATAAGCATTTCCTTCGCTTTCATTGCCTTATAACATTTAAACAAGTACACAGTATTGGAATAAACACCCTTACTGCCAAGAATGGATTACTATATAAGCTTCAACCACAGTATGCGTAAATTGAAAAAAATAACATAAGAAACAGAAATAATTAAGCAGTTTAACATGATGGAGTCCACACTTTTCTAAGAGAAACAGACTTTCTTTTCAACAGCTTGTGTGGTCCAGGACCAAGCAACAACCTCCTGTGCCTCCCTTCTTCACACACTTCATAGGATTAATCATGTACCTGACAAACTCATGCTACAACATTTGTTTGTGGCTTTGTTTTTTGAAGGGAGAAGGTGGCAAATCACAGAAGGAAATCACCAAATTAAGAGGAGAAGGCACTGGAGAGCCACCTCCTTGCTCCTAGTTTGGGTTTTGCATGCTAGTATTAACTGATGGGTGCATGGCAGCTTTGCTGCAGCACAGACCAGTACAGCAATCTACTTTTCTTTCTCCTAAGGTAAGAAAAACCACAGAACAACTTCATGTGAGTACCTGTTCACTGTAATTAACATTGTGCTGTTGTGAAGTGTAGTTACTGAGGCCTTTACAGAGAAGAAGTTACAGGGATACGCAACACTGCTCTCAGGTGAGCACTCCCCATTCTCCATCATCTGTATTTGCAATAAACCTACAGGACTTCCCAGGGCTACGTTTGGAGACCAATGATTAACAGGAGACCATTCCTACTCTGTGACCCTATTTCACACTGAAAAAGCAAGGCACTGACAGATACATTTTCCCTTCTCAAACAACAACATCAGTGCAGCAAAACTAACTAGATATTTCTTGTATCTTCACCATAGGATTCAGGCAAAACCTCTGAGAGGAACCGAAAGATACTGCAACTGTTTTCTTAAATCCTAATCTCAGCATTCATAGTCTCCCCTTTTCACCTCTACGCACCCCCAACCACGTTGCACATCAGAGCCTCTGCTCACCTTGCAGTTAGGGAGGTGGTGCCTGTTAGGCACACAGCAAGCATAGCTTAGCAGCAGGGAGTCTGGATACAGCTCTGGAAATTCAACTCCATGGCAATGATCAGGGCAACAGTGTAAAGTGACAAAGAGGAAAAATATCCATGCTTTTAAACATTGGAATTTCCAGCAGATTTTATTAGCTGATATCCAAAGACTTCCCAAATGGACAGGTTCTATGCTACACAGCTATAAAAATTACTTTTAAAGTGATATGAAGGGCTTGCTAAACAGCATCATAAACACTGAAATGGCCTAAAAAGTAATAAAACACAGATTAGTTTTAATTAGTGGAGTTCTCCTATACTGAGCATAATATACATTGAAATTCATGCTTTTAAAAATATAGATGTGCTAAATTTCATTAGTTCCACTTTTTACTTCTACGTATTTACATTTATTTCAAAACTACTATGATACTTTTTTCTCCCTTTTCCATTTAACAACATTCCCAAAGCAGCAGAGCCAATCAAAGCTAAAAGCCCTGTCCTGCTGCTGATGTATCACCAACAGATGTTGGGAGCACTTAACTGCAAGGCTGCAATCTGCTCTCTGAAGGAGGCTGGTAGCACACGTGACAATCTGATATGCAGAACAAACTACATATAAAGATGCTATAGGAAGGGGGAGAAGGACTCCACAAGTTTTCTTTTACATATCGTGTTGGATTTGTAGGCTTACTTTTTCTGAAGGAGAGGATCTACAAAGTGAAAATAGGTAAGTCTCAGCATCTCTGAGCTCAGTGTTTGATTTCACAGTTCCTCACACACTCCAGCAGAACAGCAGTGGGCTGACTCCCCTTTGCTGTTGAGGCTGAGAAAGGCACAATTTGCAATTGCAAAGAACAGACTCTATTTACTGCATCTAGGCACAGGTAACATATCTGAAGCCATGTGGTCTTCACTAAAGGCCAGCTTTCTGAGTAGCACATCAGGTGGAAGGCAGGCTTTTTTTTTTTTTATCACACACAACCTTAATCTCCAAAAGTGATAAAGAAAAAAATTGTACTCATTGTTTCTTAAAATGGATCTCTATTTACTTAATCTCCAAAAGTGATAAAGAAAAAAATTGTACTCATTGTTTCTTAAAATGGATCTCTATTTACAATGCCTTTGGCATCCACCAAACTTTGGAAACAAAGCCTTTCAGAAGGCAACACACCACTCACACACTGAATCAGAAGGTATTTGTGAAGGCAGCTACAGTTAGAGCAGTATTCATACACTGTCTAATCACAGACATAGTAAGTGGTATAAATAAAGAGAAGCACAGACCACCCATAAACCAGGACATTTATTTTGCAAAACCAGCTATTATGATTTACAGACTCAAAATAGTTTAAAAACTTTCACATAAAACAAAGAAAAAAAAAGAAAAAATAAAAAAGGAAGAAAAAGAAAAAAAAAACACCTTTTTATTTTGTTCCTCTATGAGACCAAGCAGATACTGAATTATGAAATGGAAGTAATTTAGAACAAAACAGTTTCCTAAAAATTGGGCTCAAGTACAGTATATGGCTATGTTAAATACAGAACTACATATTTTTTTTAAGACAGAAGAGTAACATCCATGTGTAAGCAATTACACAGCCACCTTGAGAGCATTTTTAGAAAGGAGATTGCCACATGGGTTTATCTGATCATCCCATTGGGCCTGCAGGAATACACCAGACCGCTGTCCAAACCTTTCCTCAATCACTTAGCTCAGCAGTCCTCCCACTAGTCACTGGACACCAGAAAAATGACACCACAAAAAGATTTAGTCCCAGTCTGAAATACACAATCCTCAAAAAGTATTTCAGAAATAGATTTATGATACAGTTCCCTCAGCAGCTTGTTTAGACTCCTCCAAATCCTAAAAGGTAAACAGCAGTACATCCAAGCTAATTACTTCATATTCAAATATCAAAAGAATATTTAACTAGGCACAAATTAGCTTTTCATACAAGGCAGCTCCCATTCTCCAGCAAGGGAATTCCACCAGCAAAGAAAACTCCTTACCTCCAAAGAGACAGGCTATGGACCAGGAGCCTTTTCAGCTAAATATTTCATAAACCCCAAAAGATACAATAGTAGATACTCATTATCTGTGGCTTCCCATTTTGCAGGGGGGCTTCAAGCTAACAACAGCTATTTTGTGGCAATGCCAAAGCAAAAAAAAAAGGTCATCAAGAATTTACTTCAAAGAACTATATTAATAAAGGAGAGATGTATAAGACTGATTACAATAACATTTCACTCATATTAACATCTGGTTTTAGTTTACCAAAGCATTATGTTCTCAAGTGACTGCTGGGCATGGGGTGAGACTACTCCATTGCCTAATATAACCACAAGTTAAATACACTGTTTTACATACAAAGCATAACATTTTCTTTCTATACCAGGTTAGCTAAGTCTAGAAAATAGATTTTCTCTTTAAACAAAGAGCAGCACATAAACATAAAATACTTTGCATACACACAGTTACAGACATTTAAAACCACATTCACTGGCTTTTTTACAACACAGAACCTACACTAACAGACAATTCCAACTTCAAAAGCTCTTATTTCACCCAGTACATTTTTTCTTGAAATTTCTTAGTTCAGACTTAAAATTTTCCAGAATTATTAGAGACCACAGACATTTGTGCTGTTTTTCATTTGAAGAAAAACCAGAAAAAGCAATAAAACTGCTGTTAAAGAAACTCAGTGAGGGCAAAACCCACCAAACTTATCTTCTCAAGTTAGTATTCTGCCATTCTTAATGGCAGGGAAAAAAAAAATGTTCAATATAGGATTAGGAAACAATGTTCTGAATTTGTAGTATGCCCAAAAGACAGGACTCTGCCTGAGTGAGGACAGTGAAGGAGTCTCTTCTGCTGAGGCTTTTCCTTTCCCCCGTTCCCAGCCATCCACACCTACAGTGTGGTGCCAGAAGCAGCATCTTTGTCAGCAACAAACAACTAACTTGGACATCCCTTCACCTTGACCCAAACGTGAACTCCTGCCCAAGCCACAAGCCCCCTCTCAGGAGCCTGGCAGGAGCAGGCAGCTGTGCCCCGGGAGAGCCACCTCCACAGCCAAGCTTGTCCCTCAGAAAGCAGCAGCATTACTCAGAATCACACAGAATTACTTAGGTTGGAAAAGACCTTCAAGATCATCGAATCCAATCATTAATCTCCTCTTACCCAGCACTCATCCTTCCATAATGAAAGGCAAAAACATCCAGCAGAACTAGTGAGATGTACGGAGATTGCTGCTCTCCCAACTGGGTAAATTATTACAGTTGCAGAGTATTTTTTAACTTTCAGCAAAGCCTAACACTTCAGACTAACAATCTTTCAGCATCCTGGTACTGCCAAAAGATGGAGTAAAATTCAAGGGGGCTAAAATCCTTTCCTCTTCATCTTCATAGGCTGCATGTGGCATGGAAGCCAAAGGCTCATTCACCAGGAATGGCTGGACACCGCAGCCTGGCCACCACAGCCCAGCTACATGAATTCTTCTTCTTTTGGTACTTGGTAGCTGGCCACCTTCCCAGCGCTCGCAGCTGCGGGCAAGCAGTCTTCACAGAAAGGCAGAGGGGAAAAAACCAACAGCACAAACAAATGCACACTTAAAAAAATGCAAATAACATTTGGTACAACAGGTTCTTGGAGAGACCAAATTAAATCAAGCCTTGTTATTCCACTTAGCGGTTTATTACATAAGCTAAAGGTTCTGAAGCTTCCAATTTATTATTCTTTGTGCTTTTTTAAACTGTCATTTAAGTTGTCACAGCAACAAAACTTTCAGGGTACTTGGTCTCACAGACACACCAGCATCCCTAGAAGTAATTTTTTCAATATTTCATGAAATTCTGCTCCTGCTCTTTCCTGTTCAGAAGGTCTCCAAGAACTTGGAACAAAGTCATTCATTTCATTATATACACAAAGAGGTGTATCTCTGCAAGTTTCTCACAAGCAGGATATTGCTTCTGACATTTAATAGAGAAGAAAAAAACATTATGTAGCCTTTGCCTAAGGGGAAGATAGAGTAACTGAACAACTTTGAAAGCACATGCAAAAAAGATGGAGTAAAGTGAAACTACTTGTTCATATCGTAAGTGCGGCTAAATTTCTTTAAACAAATAAACACACCTAAGTGGGTGCTCACACAAACACACAGGCACTCCCAGAAGTCCCATCTCCATTTAAAACATTTTATACCCACATAATTTTTTTTTTCTCCTATTAGTAATACAATATGAACACCAGAAAGATTTTAAATTGCTATTCTGAGTCTTTAAAGACATGCACACCCAGAACAAAAATCCTATAAATGTGGCCACTTAAAAAGAAAACTGCTAACGATGTACCAGCTCGCTCCTCCTGCAAAGGATTCAAAATTTCGCTGCATCAGCAGCAGGCTGAGCATGAAAGAATGTGGAAAGTATGTCCAAAAATGTGACATCTCTCTTTCAAAATAGTGTATATTTTCCCTACCAAATCAGATTCACTACTTTCACTAAGCTTATTGCCAAAAAAAAAAAAAAAGGCTCTTCCTATAATAAATGACACAGGTTTCTTTTTAGAAAGAAAGTCTTTTTTGGGTGGTAACTGTTGTGCCACTGAGGTCAATTTTTCATCTTCTTCCTAAACTGACCACTTATCTCCAAGGACACCAAGTTAACCTATTTTCTCTTTATCTGTCTTGCTTCTATGAAAACTCCTGTTTCCCTCTCACATGAAAGAAAAGCTACCAGGAGTTACAACCATTTACCATTACTCTAAAAGCATTTCCTTTCAACAGCCTCCATGGACATCCCACCCTTTTTCCTCCGCTACAGAAAACAACCCTTCTTCTCATTCATTTCCCTTCTTCCAGCCCTGTCCCTATTACTATGAAAGTCCTGATGAGCTGGAGACACAACAACCCAGGAGGAGACACCAAACTGCTCCAGCCCCACACCGTGGTGTCTGGTAGAAACACCTCCCAAGGCCCAGCTCAATGGGATGCTCACATCTGCTTCTGGGCAGCAAGAGTCACACACCCTCACACAGAAACACACTTGGCCTTTATTACTCTTCCCCTCAACTGGAGACCCTGAGACATGGCATGCAACAAGTAGGGATACACATCTCCTTTTACTTGGGACTATTAAATAGGTTATTAATGTGTATTACTTTACAACAAGAAACTGAATCGGGAAATAAGTTACTGTTGTGTACCTGCTGCCTGATTAAAGAAAGAACAGCAAATAGTTAAACAAAACATTTATTACAATTATTTCTGATTTAACAAATATCTGGAACCAATTTGAGAAAATAAATAATGCTACCAGTAGGAAAAAAATCTGACATTGCTAAAAATTAATGTGATTATTATCGGGGGAGGGGAGGAAGGCCCTAATGTTTACTGTTAATTTAACATCATTTCATCCCCACGTTTGATTTGTACTGATTTCTCTTTCACTAGCAATGTTAGTCACTTCGACAAGTACTATGCACATCTGTGCTGCTGTATACTTCTTTTCTTTCTCATTTTTTTTAAGTGCACCACCACCAGATTATGTAACATAGCTCAAAGGCAGTTTGTTTTTTTTGTGTTTTTATAGTCCATCTTCCAGTACCAGACTTTGCTGACAATTAAAGTAAAATGACCTCAAAGAAACAAGGAAAATATATAACATATAATAGAATGGAGGGAAAAAAAAAAAAAAAAAAATACAGATGCCCTTCAGTATCTTTCAGAATTTTTTAATACTTTTTGCTCCACTTTTTATTCTCTTACTGCTCACAAAATATTTCTGAGTGAGAACATCTGTGCTATACTCTGGATTCATGTTAGAAGAATTCCACTTTATTTTCAATATACATAAGCATTGGTTCAGCATTGTTGCATGCTTTATCCATTCAATTTATATTTGGATGAAAAGGTTTGTTTTCCTTTGAAGAACCAGGAAATTGTTTTAAAGCTACATGAACCATAGTATGTGTAACTAACATCACCAGCGTTTCTCCCCCATTTACTCCATCTTATTTTACCAGATTAAATGTGCCACAACCAAAAGATGTCATAGTCTGGTACAACTGAGAAAGTGTTACTTCCAGTGGTGTTTTTATAACAGAACTAAAACATCTGTGGCTGTTATAACCAAAGTTAAAGTGTAACAAGCTATGAGAATCAGATGGTTTTCCACTGGTGGAAGGCAATCGCCCAGGAGAAGAAAGGCTGGCAACTCCCTAAACCCCAAATTGCCTCCAGGACCTGTTCTGACACACTGAGCGTTTTCACAGGCTCCTCTGCAGTTATCCCCTCAGAGCTATAGGAATTGCTCACAGCAGCCAAGCACTGAGTCTGCTCAAAGGGAAATCACTCTCAAGCCACTCTTCCACAAACAGACACCTCACTTCAATCACTGTTAAGTAACACTGAAATACTGAGAAAACACTTAAAGCCAAACTGAGAGAAATTATGTATCCAACCCAGCTAACAATAGGTACTGCACACATCATTCAACCACGGCAGTACCACACATACTCTTTACTGGAAAGACCTTCAAAGTTGAAGGGCTTGCATGCTGCCCACTTTTTATGTCCCTTTTAGTAAGCATTACAAAATTCAGTCTTTCTCTGTATTAGCCTTGGATAATTCAAAAAGCATCTGCCCTGCTTGCTCAGATGACATGGGTAAAGCCCCAGCATGGAGTTTGGGCCTCCTGAAGACAAGTCTTCTTCGTTTTACAGATGGCTGAACATAGGCAAGACTTGGTGGATAGAGGCTGCAGTAAAGCTCTGATCAGGGTACAGCTCAGGTCTCAGCTTGGGCAGCTCCCCATCTTCCAAGCCACAGGTGCCCTCAGGAACAGTGCTGAACCACAAAGTCCCTGTTACAATGGACCTCTGAGGCCACTGCCACACTAGATCTTGGTGAAGGTTCATTCCTACCTTCATCCTGAAACTTCTCGTGCAATGAGTGAGTCATCTGTACTCACAAATGAGGACAATTTCAGAAAGACACTAACTTGACTGAAAACACAGAGTTGGTGAGAAGCAGTTAAAAGGAAGTTCTCTGTAACGAATGGAGGGAATTCAGTCTGTACAGGCAAGATGTAGCCTCACAAACCTGCAAGATCATGCAGCGGCTTTCTAAACACAAAGCAACCATGACCCATTTCAGTACTTTTCTTCCTTAAATTAGCAGCTCTCCACACTGGTGTTCACAGCTTTCCCCAGGCCACAGCAGAGTGACACTGCCAGTCAGATGGGTTTCACTGCTACTGTCAGGAGCTCAACAGCAGTAAAGAGGTCAAGAGCCAGCTTAAGAAAAGTAGCAGCAGCTCCAGGGAATCTGGGCCCTCCTGGCTGACCTCAGGTAAATCACTGAAATACTGCCCAGACAATGCTAAATGCAGAGACCAGAGACTTCATCCCAGTGGTGTCAGCTAGAAGTAAACCACAGTCAACTGAGCAGCAGGGGTGAAAGGGATTTATTTGATTTATAGTTCCTTTTTGGGCCTTTTTGCAGTGGACAAGGTTCTCCCACATTCTGAAAACAGTCTACAAGACTTCTTTCTGCTTAAAACAGGCTCAAGGTTTATGCAAATATCAAAATGAAAAAAAAATACATATATACTTTTTTCAATGCTACATTTAGCCATTACTGCCCAGAAGTGTTTTAATTGCTATTCTGAAGCCATCTCTGCATGGACACTGTGTAGGAACCAGCCCAAAATCTGAGGCCAGGCTTCAACACGGAATATGCCAAGACCAATAAAAAACCCAAGCAAAATTGGCACATTTTCATACCATACCCCTGTGTATTAGGACATAAAAAGATGCCTCAGTGACACACCCACAAGTAACTGCAAAACTGCTCTGCAGAATGTAAAGAGTATCAAAGTCACCACTGTGTACCTGGAAGACAATCTGCTGTCTGGGATATGACTTTTAAGAAAATAATCAGAATTCCCAGTTAGCTGGCACTGAGAAAAAAATTCAAAAACAGAAGGAAGAAGCTTTGCACAGTCACTGAAACTACAACCTTCCCCTCCCACACTTCCCCAACTATAAATATGAGACCTACCAAAGTGCTGGAGCTTTAAGCTCTGTGTGACCTGTGTTTCCTATGTACAAATTAAGAGAAAATATAGTCATTTGACACCTGTTACCTTTGCTTACACAGACAATTTTCCTCGAGTTCTAGTCTCTTATCAGCAACTGCCTTCAAACACTATCAAAGAGCAGACTGCCATTTCTTATCACAAATACTAACATACTGCAGCTTTTAAATTCACAATTCGAGCACTGTTCCACACCACACTACAAACTGCCCCGAACACTTAATCTCTCACAGAATTTGGTGAGGGGGAGGGAAAAGGTGTCTCAAAAGAGTTCTCCTAAAATCCTTTTGATTCAGCAGAAAAACTATTTGTCTTAACTTGAAAAGCAGAGTTATATACCAGGTCTAGGAACATCACTACAGGCTCGTGGTATGTCTGAACTATCATAGAGACCAAAAGATGCCTGGATGGGTTATATATAAGGCTGGACAAGTCTTGTAGATCCATTATTTCCTATTTCATATTCTTCTTTACTGTGCTCATTTACATCACTCAAAGACAACAAAGTAATGCTAAAATTAATACATTTGCAAAAAGATAAAGGGTGAAATGTTTGCAATATCCCCAGAAACCTGAAGCAGATAAAGATTATGGTGACAGTCAAAAGTCACCAAAAAAAGTCAGAAAGGTCTCTGGCTACAACCACATAGATACAGGATGTACAATAAATTATTTTTTAATAAGAAGTTACTTGATACATATTTTTACAAAAGTTTTTCACATTTTAACATCAGGTTATAGTCAGACATTTCATAATATCACCTCCTGTCTGCTCTCTTTTGGGGCAGCCCATCATCTCTTGCCATTAACATTAAGCTAATCAGATGTGGCTGACTTTTCCCCCCCCTCATAATCCCTCTTACCTTCTTGCCAGCATTTTTTTATCATTACATTAATTGCTAGGAAGCCACAAGCAGAACTACATCAACACAAAACCTGTAAAGCCCGTGACCAGCAGTGTTTGGAAACACACCTACCGTTTCTCAGGCCAATTGCCCCTGCCCAAACTGTATTCCTTTAACACTCACTCAGAAATCATGCCAGAGGCTGCACCAGTCCAGCCATGCAAACAGAGCATCATCATTAGTGTGCCACTATGCAAATAAGGTTTCAATAAGCACGATCAATTTTTGCCAAATCCAGTTGCCCTGGACAAGATGGACTTTTCAAACATCTCTTATTGTTCATTTGTTCATTCACCAAAAACACAACTTGCAGAAAAATGCATCACTGTTCATCCACAAAGCTTATTTTGGAATAAAAGCAAAGGAACAGAAGTATTTCCTATACACATACACAGACCAACCTTCAAGACAGCCTGTCATACTAATTACTTAATTCTACACTTAAATACTTAGTATTGACAGCAGTCTTAATCCACAACAAATTTTTTGAGATTTACAAATCCTAATCAAAGACAATTGCATCCTGAACTAACTGCAGTAATTAGGTGTGCTACCCATATACTTTTTAAGTCTTAAAATTTTACAGAGAAGAACCTTACTAGTATGTGCATTATTTTCCGTTAGTATTTTTCCCATCCTCACCATGTCTATTCAACCTAAATAACACCAAGCCAGAAAAATTCAAGCCAAAGTCAAATTTTGAAGTTACTCACTCCTGGCACTCTGCAAGCACAATGCCAGGCTGCCTCACCACGTCTGCACAGGTACATCAGAGGTGCTTGCCATGCAGATCACTTACTGCTAATCAGAACCTGGAAACCATGACAAAGCGGGAGGTAATCTGGGAAGGGCTGAGAACTCAGTTCTCAGAAGGCTTCAAGTCATTCTCCTGAAGGAACTGCTGCATACAGCAGAAACATGCTTGCAGGATGAGAAATGCTATTTTTCCTCTATGTATGTAAACCATAAACTTAATTCAGATATTTTAAGCAGGATTCCACCAGATACACTTTTTTTCTGTAATAGCGCAGTGGTGGTGAAGCAGATTTCAGTGTTGCCTTGATACCAGCTGACAGATGTTCAGATGTGCACACATACTTAAATTGTCTCAATTTAGGAATTACTTTGTCCCCTCCAGTCTCCTTCTGAAATGACGATTTGCTCACTTGCTACACTAGCATAGAAAGAAACCACATAACTGCTATGAAAAGACAACCATCTACGAAATTCTGACCTTGAAACCATAAAATTACTATGTTACTCTATGGCAAACACAGCAAACAGCGCTACATGTTTACTTAGGAGACACCGAGAACTGACCTCCCTACTACCTAAACATCACTGCAGAAAATCTTCAGTAAATATAAACTGAAAGTAAGGTTTGACAGCAACTGCATAGAATACTCTCAGGAAGCCCATGGACTATGCTACTATGTTTTCAACCACAGTATTTCCATAGAATAGAAACAATCTCAGTAATTACAGCTACCTCAAGTCCATACCAGCAGCGTATAGCATAACCACCCCATAAATACTAATAAATAAAATCACCGTGTCATTTTAAACCCAGGATCAGGAGTTTTGGGGACCAGAAGCCAAAGTCTAGAAACTGTCTTGTTTAGTAAATACATCTGCACATTTGAATAAAAGTTACATTTTGGTTTTTTTGTGTTTCCACAGGCCAGTCACTTGTTTCCTGAACAAAAGGCCACCGTTCGCAATCATGTAAACTTTTCCTGGGACAGGCACGTGTTTCTCCTGTGCTCACTACTGCAGTCACTACCAGGCTTAACATCATGCTTACATGTAATTGCCATCCCTTAATGCATTTTAAAAACTGAAAACCAGGACCCTGTCCAGTGCCACAAGAGTTACTCAGAACCATAGTTTTGGAACACAACACATCGAAATAATTAATTTTCTCAGTGTTGTAACACTGGCAAAGGAATTCTGCAAACACTTCTCATTAAAAGGGCCTGATGAAGCATTTGGTGCTCCCCCAAGGGACACACTTTACTGTCCACTGCTTTACCTTAAACAGAAAGGTACTTCTGGCACTGTCACCTACATGCAGGTAGACTGCCATATGCACTAACTGCTGTATACAAGTAACAGCATGGTATGTAGCCACAGCCATATCCTAGTGAATTGCTTTACTCTTTTCCTGCCAGAAGAGAGAATGTGTTTGTCCCCTCCAAACCCACGTTACTCAGGAACTAAGTGGCAAGGTGATGGGAACTTCAGTTACTTTTCTCTTTCCAGCAACTGGAATTCTCTCTGAAAAAAAGATGTATTTTTCTTGGGAATCACTTCCATCAATACAGTGTTCTCAGTATTCCTTCAGCTGCGGGTTCCAAAGAACCTAGAAGTCAGCATTTACCAACATCAAACTTCCAGGTTCAGAAGTGTAAAGCGTATCAGAAAGGCTAAGGGGAGAAAGTGCAGTACCCTGCTCGGGTTGATCAGGTAGAGCGAAGGGGAAGGGCGCTGCTCAAGTTCTCAGCCAACAACGGTCGCACAGTCCCAACGAACCAGCTGAACTCAAAAAAGTTTGCAGCAACAAGAAGTACAGAAAAAAAAAAAAAAAATAATAAAAATAGAGGAGAGAAAAAGCCAAAGCCCAGCAAGTCGCCTATAGAGGGAAAGCCAAGTGTGCAACTGCCCGCACACCCACAGCCAGGGATTTCAACATGGGGCTGAGGGAGGCCGGCGCGGGCGGCACCGGGACCAGC
>NW_009970726.1:6770857-6779052 GCF_000747805.2 Chaetura pelagica
GGTTCATCGTCAGTGGATCTGCTGAGCAATCTCCTGCTCCAAGCTGTTGGAAGTCGAAGGGTTTTACAGATACCACTCACATTTTTTCATGAGTTTCACTGGGGACAATGGAGTTGCACAGTTCACTGCACATTCAGTATGGCCTGACAACATATTTCTTTTGGGTAGAAAGGGTGAAACGGTTCAGATTAACTGCAGAGTAAAGCCAGATTTCGGAGGACTGGAAGGCAGGGGGAAGAAAGAAGTTGTGTTTGGGTTTTTTTTCCTGAACTTACATACAGTACCGGGGACATCAAGTTCAAGTAAGCTCTGTGGTACGTAACAACACCTTTCTACTACTACACAGAGGCACCTCAGCATATCTCCAGTGCTCTCTGCCCAGCAGCTGTCCCAGCTGGCAGTCCACTCTAATCCCCATAGTGATAGTATTAATAACTTTAAGAACTTCAAACCTGACACAAAGGGAAGAGCTTTCTGCAGTTTAGTTGGTACACAGTTAAAGAGCAGAATTAATTACATTCTTAAGACATCAAAGGTGAAATTATTGGCCAGTTAAATCAAGGGAAAGGTGAGAATGGCATCCCTAACCCTATGCATTCTAGTTAGCAGTTTCCAGTGAAGAAAATGGGGGAGCCAGATTATATTAGCTTGGGTCCATGAGTATCTGGTCCAATTTCGCTGAAATACATCAATTTTTTTCCACCTGATTACTGTCTTGGAAAGTTTTGGGACACTCAGAAAAGCAGAGATGAGAACATCCACCTGTTGACTTACAGATAATTCTAAGCTTAGATGTTAATTTTATTAGCATTACTTGCTTGAGTTTATCTGAACTAATAATATAGTGTCTAAATCCTATATGAAAAACAGTACATCCATCTTAAAGCAGGAAACAAACACACCTGCCATGTTATAACATTTTATCATATCCCCAGTGTTCACTTGTGCAGAATAGAAAGCCGAAATGCTCAGAAAGGTAGAAATAAAATAAAACTGAAGTAAACAGTTTACAGCTCATAACTGAGAAGATTGAGCACACTCCACATTTTTATAGCCATAGCTCATCAAATTTATTGTAGGAAAATGCAGAAAATTTCCATTATCCTGCTGTTTCAGTACTTTTGAGGTGATCATAAGAGCTTTTGGAACATACTGAGAGGATGAAAGAGGTATAAATCTTTGGTTTAATAGGCATCACCTGAGAAACTTGCAGAAACAGCTGTAGAAATGAGAAGTCAATGAAGACTCAAGACTGTCTTTAACAAGCAATTTTACGGCAGCATAGACTTTGTAAGGCTCAACATTATGCTTCAGTTGTTATTTGCATTTATCTACTGAACCAAAATGTTGCATATCAGGAACTTTACCACACTGCTATGAAACTTATTATTAGATACAGTTGCTGGTTGACAGTAATTATTTCGCTGTTCAGACACTGCTACAGGTTTTTCATGTTTTTCTGATTTAATTCCTGCTCTTACAGTCTTTAGCAAGTTTCTTGGCACTTTTCCCAGCTGTTCTAACAGTCTTCTGGAAAAACAAACAAACAAACAAAAAAAAAAACCATAAAACCTTTTAGAAAGGAAGATTGAGTTTTTGTATTAAATGTGTAAAACAGGAAACCAGTAGTGAAGTACAAAGAAAACAGGTTTATCCTAGGATCTGATTTAAGGCCAAAACTTACAGACTCTTGCATGAACAGTGATAGTACTAACAGGAACAAAGACTTCTGAAATTGGAATTTCTTTCCCACTAGATACACACACACGAGTTATACATACACTGTACTGAAAACATTTTTTTATACAATATATCAAGTACAGTGTTTGTTGATGTCTTAGAAGGAAGAAGGAGTAACAAACAAAAGTAACAAGCCTGTGAGATCGTCCAAGATCTAATTATGTAAGATAAATGAAGTATAAAACATTATTATATGAGATTATGCGAAAAGGATTATACTAATCAGGAGAAAAATTGGCAAGAGTTGCTGTTTTACAAAAATTACAACTACTTTCCATGTACTTAATGTGAGGACACCATGTTGCAATATGGGTGGCATATATGTAGTTCTAGATGTTGAGCTTTTCTGGGCTAATATACTGTATAAGCTGACAATTCCTTTATTAACTGGTATGTTGTTGGAAGATTTCCATGAAGAGGCAGTTATCTGTCTGGCAGGAGGAAGAAGGAGATGGAGCATAGGATGGAATCAGACATCACGATTACTAATAACTAATGTTTATGTTCTGTTCAAAATGGCCACCAGGTTGAAATCCCCTGTGTAAACACTGCAAACATGCAAGGGGTAAAAATCTTGCAACTTAATGCAGATTATCAAAAGTCAATTTTATCTGAATGCTAAAACTATTCAGGCAGTTGAATGTTGCTGATTTCCACAACTAGTCCACAATTTAACCTTTCCTTATACTCTAGATGGAAGAATTGTTCTCTGTGTTCAGGTTTAGTAGCCTGTTCATGGCATAGAGATATTCTCTGCTCTGACAAGTACATATTAATTCAATGTACAGTATGTTTGAAGTTTGTGCAGTTTTAAATTTAGATGTTCCCTAAAGCTGAGTTAATTCAGAACTATGGAAAGACGAGTGTAAAAGTGAAGAGCAATGTTATTCCTCAAAGAAGCCAAGTAAAAAAAAAAAAAAAAAAGTTATCAAAATCATAGAGAAGTCAACATTAAAAAACAAAAGGGGGGGGAGTGGGTAGCTAAGTTATGTGAAGTAGACAAAAACTCTTAAACTCTTGCAACTGATATGAGTTCAAGGTGCCATTTGAAAAATTACTCAGGGAATATACCAAACACTACTAGGTTTTGATGTTTAAGGTGTCAACCTGCTGTAACTCTTCCTCTATTCAGTTATTAGGTAAAAACATGTTTTTCCCACTTTCAAAAAATCTGACATAGAGTTCTAAATCATTTACATTTTACTCTGAAGTCTGTAATCTGATCAAATCAAACTTGCCTCTGACTATTTGAGTTCTTTCTATGGGTAACATTTTAGCTGCAGGAGTGGGTTGACATTCTGCCATTATATTTTTGTGATGTTTTTTTCTACGTACTTATGGTACTTCCACAAAGAAGCAAGAGAACGGTTCCTAACATCTTGTTTTATGAATGAGGCAATCATTCAAGCTTATTAAATAATTGTGGCTAGCTCTGGCCTTGAAAAAAAAAATGAGGCTGGATAAAAAAAAAATTGTTTTCTATGACTTCCTAAGAGGCTGGGATTTAAGAAATGGAAAGTCCTCAAATTATTAAAAAGTAATTACAGAATCCCACAGGTGTTAGGACTTAGGACATGCAGATGCACAACATTTGGGAAGACAATAAGAACTTTCTTTGTGGTATAATAGCAGGAAGCAATTGTAGCAAAGAAGAATCTGTGATTTTGTGGAAAAGCCACAAGACTGTTGACCTTTCCAGGGGCTCAAACCTGTGCCTCAAGCAACTTTAGATACCAAAAGGTGGTTAGGGTTAAAGAATGAGTATAGGTGAATATACTACTTTTTTGTTTATATCTATACTGATCTTATGCTACATTTTAAAA
This sequence comes from Chaetura pelagica, assembly GCF_000747805.2. Lineage (NCBI taxonomy): Eukaryota > Metazoa > Chordata > Aves > Apodiformes > Apodidae > Chaetura > Chaetura pelagica. Next base: position 6,774,421 of record NW_009970726.1, read on the forward strand.
TAATGACATTGAAAGGCTTTTAATAGTTTTCTTAAAAATTCTCTGGTGGTTTTCAGCCATCATTGAACTGTTAAAATGGGAGTGCTTTCTCTGAGGTATATGAAGTAGTGGCTTAATTATGCTGAGAATTGGGAAGGTCTGAGCTAGAATATTGAGTAATTTTTTTATTTTTTGGCACTGGGAACGAATCCACAGGAAAAGAGCAAAATCATTAGAGGTCTAAAAAGTGAAAAACATGAGCTATGTGGGAATAATCACAGTATTTTTCAGTATGGAAAATATTAGATAGTCTAAGTAGAGTATTCATTGATGCCTCTGCATTGAACACAAACATAGTAAAATTCAGTTTTTAAGCAACTTCTCAATTGTCAGAAATTACAAATAAAAATTGTAAAAATAAAGCTGTTAAAAATAAACTTGAGGGATTTATGACCAGCACAAGAAATTAAGTTGAATGTGGTTAATTTACAGAAGACTGAACTACAGAGTTGTCATAGTTTAACCCCAGACAGCAGCTAAGCCCCACACAGCTGCTTCCTCACTCCCACCCAGTGGGATGGGGGAGAGAATTGGAAGAGTAAAAGCATGAAAACTTGAAAGTTGAGATAAAGACAGTTTAATAAGTAAAGGAAAGGCTATGCATGCAAGCAAAGAAAAGCAAAGCATGGAATTCATTCACTGCTTCCCATCAGCAGGCAGGTGTTCAGCCACCCCCAGGAAATCAGGGCTCTGTCACACCTAACAGTTACCTGGGAAGGCAAACACCATCACTCTGACTGTTCCTTAGTTCCTTCTTCTGCCCCGGCTTCGTATGCTGACCTTGATGTCCTACGGTATGGAACAACCCTTTGGTCAGTTGGGGTCAGCTGTCCCAGCTCTGTCTCCTCCCAGCTCCCTGTGCAGCCCCAGCCTACCTGCTGCTGAGGGTGAGAAGCAGCCAAGGCCTTGATTCTGTGTAAGCACTGCTCAGTAGTAACAAAAACATCTCTGCATTATCAACACTGTCCTCAGCACAAATCCAAAACATAGGTCCTTAGCAGTTAATATGAAGAAAATTAACTCTATCCCAGACAAAACCAGCACAAGGGTACTTGTAAAATAAATTATTTTGAAACCCTAGGATGTTAATTTTTGTTCTATCTTAAGGCTTTTAAAAACTTGGTGCTTTCCTGAAAAACATCAGAGGTTACTTATATTTTCAGTTTTCATCTACATAAGCTACTTGGAGACATTTTGTCTATGCTGATAATCTAATGGATGTTTTCATTCCCTTTTCCTTCATTCTGCCAGTCCCAAAATTTGCTTTTTGCTTGCTTTTTTTTTCTGAAATTTCAGTTATTGATGAAATTCCTGGCACAGATTTCCAAACTCTGAAACACATAACAGAGGATTCCAGTGACTAAAAGAGCTTGTGGAGTCTTCACTGACTTCTGTGCGCTTTTGATCAGACCCTAGGGCCTTATCTACCCTATCCAAATAATGAATAAACAGTATCAACACAGAGCTACAGTACTGGCCTCTGTTTTTCAAGTACTTGCCAGAGCTAGAACTAATTTAGATACTGTCAGAGGAACACATTTGCTGAAGAGAAGCTGTGCCAGATTATTTGCCCCAATCAGGTTTTATCTATTGATGAGCATTCCTGAAAAAAATACCTTCCTGTGACATGAAGAGGAACACCCACAGGCTATGTTAGTCAAAAGGCCTATCAAAACATGATGGTACATATATTGCACAGTGCAAATGATTCATGTGGTTAATAAACACATTAAGAATATATTTCTCAGCTGGTGTTCCTCTTTAAGGATCCTTGTTTAATTTCTTGCCCTGTTCTCATCCTGTTGCGCTGGAAGGGAATGGGATGCTGTCACAGCTTTCCATAACAAGTTGCCTTGATGATCACAGGCAAATATTGATAAAGCATGGAGGGAAATATCCTTTGCTCAGCTTCTCCCTGTGTTGATGGTAACAGGGGGGACTGCATGGAGTAAGGATATTACAGCAGACACTTTCCAATTGGCACAGGAATTTAGAGGGATATAAATACATAGACTTGGAACACTCTCATCTCTGTTACACATAGAGTTAAATGCACTCCTGCTGTTCATTCTGAAAACACACACTCTCTATTGCTCCTGCATAAATATTTGTTCCTGAGCAAAGTCCCATAGCACCTGCAGAATGCCTTCTCTAGTGCACAGGCCACTGGATGAGTGAAGGACCATCATGGAATGAGTTACATGATTCCTTTTAGAGAGTGTGATCAAAACTACCCTGACAACTTCCAAAAGGTTCCAAACACAGGCTATGGCCAGACTTGAGCATTATGAGCATCTGAAGTTCCTTTTAAAAAGGAAAGGGGCAAAAGCAAAAAGCTGAAATTTGGACACTGCTTTTAAGATTGTTCTTGGCTTACTGAGAGGAGATGAAATAAGAAAAAAATAATCAGAGAGAGGTGACGCATGATCCGTGTCAGTGTTTGCTTTCTCCCATGTTCTTTTACAAACCTCAAAATCTTCTTTCTTCTCCTCCTCTTTCTCTATTTTATTCTCTTTCCTACCCAGTCCCACTTCTCCTTTCATCTCACATCCTTTTATTGCCTTCCCTTCCTCATCTTCCTTAAAAGTATTTGCAGCTGCTAAAGTCAGTAAAAAGAAGACTGAAAATGAAACAGGAGAATGTCCATGAGCTAAAATACATGACAGATTGTCACATGCTGCCAGTAATCTGTTTTATTCATGACTGAAAAGATGATGACAGCAAATGAGTAAGTTTTCCTAAATTCAGTGCAGTATTTTACAGCATAAGGATGTTTTAATTCTTCAAAGAAGCCAAACAGCTGAAGTTGGTCTGCAAATATTTTAAATTTGTGATCAAAACCAATTTGTCTTCTGCAATGCAAAACTAACTAGCCTTGGCATAGGTAGGACATCAAGTCTATTACGGTGCAACTGGCAAGAAGAGCTGAAATCAGTGGCAACAAAATTACTTGATAAGATCATCTTTTGGTTTTTAATCTATTGTTGACTATGATAATGTATGGACTGCAACACACTGCAGGAGTGTCTCTGTGGAGAGCAGCAGCAGAGCAGCTGAGAGCCACTGCTCAGTGCCAGAAAAGGTCTTCACTCAGGTCTCATCTTGTCTCACTGAGCAAAAATGCATCCTCTACACAAGCCCTTCTGCAATCCACATTCCAAGACTCAAGAAAACACTTAGCAGCATATTTTAAAAGCAGGATTTCTTACACATGAAAATTACAGAATGTTCTTCTTCAGGACCATTCGTGAGTACAGGTCCTTCTACCTTCTACAGGAGCTGTATGTTTAAAATTGAGAGCAGAATTTAGAGTAGATTAACTCACACACCCAAACCAAAACAGATCAGACAGACAAGATTAGCTCTACCAATCTTCCTGCTGCTGGGGAATTACCAACTCAGGAGCTTTCTAACTTGCCAGAAGTTCACACTGTGGCTCCACACTAATCCATCTGACACTGCAGTTACATCCATCATGACATCTGTTCTAGGATTTCGGTTTGACCTGGGTTTAATAGCTGTTCCCTCATATGGAGGTGCATTTTATATGCCTCAGTAGTATTTTCTGCATTTTAATTTCTCTTTTGAAAATCAAAACTACCCAACAACAAAACAACAGCAAAACTCCTCCACTTCTTACTAATCAGTTATTCAGAAATTATATCACAAGTTGATGAGTTTAAGTGCAGTGAATCACTAAGTACAGTATACTGTTTAACATAGAAAGACAGCAGAAATAGAACATGGAATATTGTTATGCATGTGTGTTATAACCAAAGACACTGTAACCACTATAAAGGAATGAAAAACTGGCTGTCTTTCCTACATCATGGAAATTACAAATGGACAACCTCACTTGAAACCCAGGGAAGCCGACCAAGACTTTAATTACAGATAGACTACTGCGCAAGTTCAATAATGAAAATCCACCAGGGTGAAGCAACTGTTTTCTATAAGGGAAAACAAATTCTTGCTAACCTGTTAAACTGATAGTAGATGGAGGTGATTCATTTGGCTCATGGTTTTGTAGATGTGTTTTCTTCCTTGCAAGATTTATCAATACATTGCTGAATGTTTCCAGTTTGTTTTCTACTGGAATCCAAAACCTACTCCAGCTCACAGCTTGAAATAAGAGTGCACCAAGTGCTGCTTTCTCCATACTTTTTCCACGTGAAATAGACTTTAAAACCTAAAACTACTGAGTGGGGATGTGGACAGAGTCCACATTTTCCATCTCTTACTGTTGCAAAGTGCAGCTGTGCCGGACACCAGTACATTAAAGCTGGAGATAAAGAATTTACCCTGCTCAAGGTTTTTCTCCATCTCTCCCCTGGAGGTTGCTGACCTCGTGTCACGAATGGCCAGATGACACACTTGAATCACTGCAGTTAAGATTACAATGACTGAAGGCAACCTGAATTGGTCAATGTACTTCAAAATACTGGCAAATAAACAGTAGCAAGGTCTGCTTTTCATGTTGCTGCATGGTCCTTGTCCATGGCAGGACAGACAGTGGTCACTGGTTGCAGCTTTGGGCTGCCTGTTTCATGAGTCACCCTCATAACTGTGAGGGCTGTCTGGCTGTGTCTTTTG
>NW_009970726.1:6779195-6786394 GCF_000747805.2 Chaetura pelagica
AGCGCTCTCTGTCTGTGTCTTTTGGGATGTATAGCTTTGATATTTAGCCCTGCTCACTACAGCAGGATGGGGAGCCATTACACAGACGCTGTTTGGGCTGGAGCTTTTCACACAAATTTCGACTGTATGGTTCAGGCAAAAGAGGTGGTGTTAAAAAAGATTGAGAGTCATCTCTCCAGATTTTCTGAAACACTGAATTCTACCATCTATAGATCTCATTCTGATTTAGATACAGTAGGAATTTTTTGCATAGTTTGTTGGTGTATTCTTGACCTCTACCTTTGCCTGTTCTCTGAGGTTTGCTCTATTTTTTGTTGAGTAAATAACTGTAAGCAAAAAATGTAGTAACTTTTTTTCCTATCAGCCATTTTCTTTAAGGGGCTTAAATGTTTTTACAGTGTACTCATATAAGGAAGGGACTATCTCTGCATGTTTTCATACACTGAGATCCTTACCTACACTTGGAACACTTAGGAGGTATAAAAAAATGGCAAAATGTTTATGATACAGTTTAAAACACAGTTTTATAATTTTTTAAACCAAAATAATTGAACTGAATAAACTTAGTTCAGTCCCATAAGTTTTAAAATTCAAAGCAAATTGGTTAATTTGGGTGCCTGTGTATACAAAGGACCAAGACAGTAAGGAAAAGGTAGCCAATGTGAGTGCTCATACTTCATGTATGAGTTTTGTTATGAGGGTGCAACCCTCAAGTTGCGCCAAGGGACATTTAGATTGTATATTAGGAAAAATTTCTTCACTGAAAGGGTTGTCTTCAGTGGAACAAGCTGCCTAGGGAAATTGGTTCAGTAATCATTCCTGAAGGTATTTAAAAGACTTGTACATGTGGCACTTTGTGTCATGGTTTAGTGGTGGACTTGGTAGTTCTGGTTTGAACAGCATGAAGCCAGTTTTCTTTGTACTAATATTTTATTCTTCAGTGAGCTCTCTTTTAACTAGCAGCAAGTTTTCCAGGCTGATAACGCTGGAACATTTATGTTACAGCCAAGACATCAAGGACACTGCTCTGTGGCCTCAGATGCTGAAGGAGCAGAAGAGTCATATCTGCAACCCTCCCATAGGGAGGAGTGGACTAGACAGACAGCAAAACTGACCAAAGTGTTCTATTCATGTATCTACATAAGCTTGGTCAGGGATCACAGAAGTCATGTTCCTTCCTGCTTCTTCTTCCCTTCTTCAGCCATTCATGGTCAGCATCCAGGGAGAATTCCATCCATCTGTCACCATTGATCCCCAGGCCCATGCATTCCTGATCCTCAACACTCTCCTCTCAGCTCCTGTCTGCTCTGCCCTCTCTCCAGCAGCTCCAGGACATTTCAGAACTGCTCACAGCTCAGGAGATGCCAAGGGAGTTGCTGGAGATGAGGGAGACAATAGGGTTTTGCACATTCCTGCACATACTTGTATATATTTGTACATATTTTCTTTTATCATTAGTATTTAATTAAACTACTTGGATGGGAGGGGAAGGGTATCAAGAGCATTATTGTCACTGGTTTAATTGCCAATCCTAAATCAAACCATTAGATTGGTGGTTGGATTAGATGATCTTAAAGGTCTTTTCCAATCTAAATAATCTGATGATTCTGCATTACTTATTTCAGTACTAATATTTGCTTTGAATTACATGCCTGCCACAAGGCCCACTGCTAGGCCAGTATAATTTTGGCAGCCCAGTAAATGAACAGCCTCACCAGAAAGCTGTGTGCAGAGAGTGCATTTTCTGAATTTCAGTTTGACCTTATCCTCTCCATCTTAGTTCAGACTTTTTTACTGTTGAACCTAGTTCAGGTTTTTTTTCTGACAAGAAACAGCTGCCAGGTGTAGAGCTCATCCTTCAGTACTTCCAGGCAGTCTGTTTTGCACACCACAATTATCTGAACATGTTCTCTTGTGGTGGCTGCAGCTTTGGATTCCTGCAATTCACAGTAAAAGTTTTATATATTGTGCCCGTATTTACAGGACAGATCTGTATTCATAGCATCTTCTGGCATTCTTAAATCTTAGACCATGAATGTACTTCCTTGGCTTTTCTACTGTCTCAAGTTTTTAGGATATTATGACTTTTTCTAACTTTTTCTAGTGGTATGTCTCTCATTCATTAGCTCTAAATTTCATCTATTCCTTTGAACATTTTTTTTCAAATTTTCTGAATTGCTTATCCAATACTGAGATTTCTTTCTTTTTCTATTTTTGCATTTCCTCCTTGATTATACTGATCCATGAGATCTTCAATAACTCCCAGCTGCATACTAAAAAAAGGTTTTTATCCCTAATGCAAAGAGAAACACATGCCCAACTGAGGGATGCAAGAGATGTGTACATAAAGGCCTCGAGGGAGCTTCTTTTCACTAACGCTGCCTCTGTCTCCCATCCCTCCCCTTGTTTCTCTTTTTGTTCATCATCTTTAACGCAGCCAATTTGTCCTCTGGCAGTTTTCTCCTCTCAAAATGTTTCTTGCAACTAACCACGAGGACCAAGAATTAACCATCCCAACAACACGTCACAGTTCTCCTTGGTCTCAGATTTCTTCAGCACTCAAGAAAAGGTACAGCTCCCCTTTAATCACAGTGCTTGCAGAAGGGACGTGAAACTGAATATCCAAAAGCATGGCCTGAGTGAGGGCTTTTCCTGAGGCTGCACAGGTGAAAACAGGCAGGATTTGATCCTTCTCTCTGTAAATACTGTTGTCAGCATCATCAAGAGACTTTTTCTCACTGGTGCTAGCAGAACTAATTGTAAAGCACCATCTTTGTCCGTGGGGGGCTGGAGGGAATTTTGGTGATGGTGAAAGGTGCCAGACTTACCAGACATGGAAGATGTTGCTCTAGATTTTGCTTGTGTAGTGCTCTATACTTATGCTAACCCAGTGTAAAACATCATTTCTGGTTTGACCGGGGAGTTTTGATTTAATAATCATTAGCGTGCGTGTTCTGCAGCACGAGTGACTAGGTCAAGCTTTCTATTCACAGAACAGGTACTGTAGAGGCAGAAGGATTAACAGCGTCATTTGCCTGGTGACTGCCTATTCTACTGTGGAGTCAGCACTTCTATGTATGCAAAATAATTCACTGTATCTTTGGTACCACAACTAAGCAAATTAAGAAGCTTTCTTATGCATCAAACCAGGGAAACCATTAATTTGTTATTGGAGAGCACTGCACAAACACACTCAGCTCTGAACTGTTCTGTGCTTTGCTTCCTCAGAGACAAATATGCATTTTTTAGTATTTATGAAGTCTGGAAATGCTTAGGAAAAAATGCATATTGTGTTATCTTACTAACAAGAGACATGACAGTTATTAAAAACCCTATTTATTTCTTGGCTTGCCCCACAATATTTTAACAATTGCAGTGAAATACTACAACAAATACACAAAATGCAGTATATTTTAATTTCTTTGAACTGTGTGGACTCCAAGAGCAGAAGGACAGTATATTGTTATTGTGTTCTTTAGCTTCCACTGGCCAACACCACCCGTATACAGGGTCTATTTGGGCTTGTCAGAAAAAGGTTTTCTTATGTGAAATATAAGACATTTCAGAACTACTGGTTTCATCAGTCATAGTAGACAACATTAGTGCCTATTTTCATCAAAGACACACCCAGGACAAAGCCTTCAGTCCAACATGCTTGACTTTTAATAGAGCTTGAACAGTAATACAACATTTCCAGCTAAGCTTTAATATCTACAACAGAACTGAACAGATCCATTGGGAGCCTGATCTGCCTTCATACTGCAGGAAAATTTGGCTCACTGTCACCAAGTCACAAGGCTCAGATTATATCTACTCTGAGGATTACACTGCCTACCAAGAAGTAGTTAACAGATCCAGGCAGTCATGTTCTCCCTGGGGACAGATGTTCCTCTGGAGCCCAGCACTTTGTTCCCATAGCTGCCTAACCCTGACCATGCTTCTAACTTCCACAAGTACAGACTTTCTCAACAGTTTTTTTATAGACACTTTTCACTGTTTTATTCTCACCTGATGATGAAAGAGATCTGGTAAAGCACATCTATTCTGGGGAAAATACTGAAGAACACCTCCCTGCCCAAAATCCCTATCTATTATCTCAAGTATCATCTTTTTCTCCTGCAATCCAGAGAACAGTGATCCCTGAGGCAAACTGAACCGGTTTTACTCTTCATCTTGACATCTGGTCAAAACTCTTCTGAACAAAGCAACGTGAACACAGATTTTGGCCTCCTCTTGTATCTTCAACCTGCCTGCTTCCACCTCTCCCTGACACTGCAGCCATTTCCTGTCTGACCACATTAACATTTGTAATCAAGTGAGCTGAATAGAAAGGGGAGATGCAACTTCATTTTGTGACCAAATTGCAGCTTTCATTATTTTATGTCACCACCCAAAACAGACACCTGTATAAAAGGATTTTTTTCCTTAGTATTATGTTGTAATGCCTGGTATGTCTAAGAGGTGGATGAGAAGTTCACAAAGCTGAGAGAACAAGTGATAGAAGAACATCAAAACGTATGATCCTCAGAAAAAGTCTCACGAATAGGCTGAAGTGAGCCTGAAGTAGAATTTAGATCTGAGAAACTGCTGCTGCTTAAGATCTACCTTAAACTAATGAAGAACAAGGCTTTGATTATAGATAAACAGGACAGTACCACAGACACACCTGATTTCATCACGAGTTTCTCATCAGACCATGGAATAACCCACAGCACTGAACTTGGCTGTTCACATCAACCAGAAGAGTCCAACAAGTCTAAAATTCAGATAGCTGTGCAAATAGCAAAGATCCTAAGCAGTAATCTGAGTTCAGTCAGCTTTCAGGATAGTTCAAAACTCTAGTAACTACTTCACTCAGCCAGTTTTCAGATCCTAGCAGAGCCGGCAGAAGAGTCAGCTCTGGAAGCCAAGGGCAAAGAAACAGTGCAGGAAACAAAATGAAAGTTACTTTGCAAATGGCAAGTTTCAGCTTGCATCTAACTGCAGCAATAAGAAAGCAAAGTGATTCACTCTGGCAAAGTCCTCCAGCTTAAGGAGCTTGAAATAATATGAACGCCCACCACAACCACTGCCTGTGAGTGAGCTCAGGGGAGCCAGGGGAAGCCAGAGCATAGAGGCAATGAAGGGAAGGTGGAAATAGAAAGCTCATTTTCTAAAGAGTAGAGACAAATGGCAGCCTCCTGTGTAGGGGAGAAGAGAGGCAGTAGCAATAACATTGCAGTTTTGTAAAAACAAGATTGAGTAATGATGACTTGTTCTGTGAAATGTTCCCTCTTTCACAGCAGCTGTGAAATGAGCATTCATGTGTGCCATGTAGCACTGCACCTTAGAGGAACACTCAGGTCACTGTGTGAAGTCTTAATTTTGTGAAACCTTGAGAGCTGTATTTCAGAGGTGGGTAAGAAGGGAGGTTGTAGTCAGGTGAAGGCTGGGCTTTTTTTCCAGGCGACTAGCAACAAGACAAGAGGGCATGGCCTCAAGCTGCTCCAGGAGAGGTTTAGGTTGGATATTAGGAAGCACTTCCTCACAGAGAGGGTGATTAGACATTGGAATGGACTTCCTAGAGAAGTGGTGGAGACACCATCCCTGGATGTGTTCAAGGAACAGCTGGATGTGACACTTAATGCCATGGTCTAGCTGATGTGGTGGTGTTAGGTCATAGGCTGGACTTGATGATCTTAAAGGTCTTTTCCAGCCTTGGTGATTCTGTGATTTTGTGAAGGGTTGAATGACTTACCTGTGGCAGGCTAGTCACAAAGTGAAAAAAAAAAACCCAGAACAAAACCAATATTGATTTACTGCCTGAGTGTGGTTAATATTTACCTAGATGTTCAAACTGGATATCAGGTTGAAGCTTCTAAGAAGTTGGCCAATCATAGCAAGATTTTTCAACTACACTGTTAACATTTTTCAAGTAAAGACATGCTGATACAACTTAAAAGGAAAGCTACAAAATAGCAGGTCTCATTATTGTCACTTCAATAAAACCTCCAAGACAGTTAATTATGTGTACATACTTTTAACCTTGTCAAAATGGGTGTAATAGGCCATAAATTTAATTTTCTTAACTTGTGTTTAGGTGGGCACGCTAACCTTTTTTTTCATTATTAGTTCCAAATCACTTATCATCAAAATTGTACTTTGTCCCCAGGCATTTTCCTCATTTCTTTCTATTCTGTAATTCAATGACCACAAAATTACATGAGCTTAACTACAGAAAGATTAATTTTAGGTTGTAAGTGTTTCATCTTGTTTGGGTGTTTCTCTTTGTGGACAATCTGCACTTGATAGTGCAATATCCACAGTTCATTTACCTTTCTTAAGGGTAACTTAATGTTTAATGGTTTAAATTCTTTTCCGTACATAGACCCTTAAAAAAAGTATCAATGTGTCTTTTGAACCTCCCATAAAAATGTGAAGCATATTGACAATAAATGTATATTTTTACATGCTGCTTCATAGTGGTAGCATCCTAGAGGTCCATGGACCACAAACTTAAAGCTACTGAAAACCTCCATAACTTGCACAGTCTCCCTCCACCTGCTCTGCAAGTGAGCCCGACTTTAACTTTGTACTGATAAACAACACTAAAGCTGTGGACAATGTATGAACTGGCTATATATACTGCACATGTGAAATGCATAGGCTATGTGAAATATCAGCTAATAAAATGGTATATAGGCTCTTGTATAAGATGAATGAAGAAATGCCAAGGTCCATGGCTGCGTCCAAAACTCAGATTTCTAGCTCCTTTCCTTTCTGTAAATCCATAGGAAGAGCTGACCATGTTTGGGCCTAATAGTTCATCAAGAACAAATTTACAGCCTGGGTGTATGAAACTTGACTGCAGCATGGTAGGACAAGCTGAGGAAAATGAGTCCTCCTCGTTCTGCAGCCTGCCTAACCCTCCAGCCCTGAGCAAGTGTTTCCCTAAGGGCTGCTCAAGCCCAAGGAAGAGGGAGCTCAGATTAAGCCGCACCCACAGATGTTGGGTGAGCAGCCCCATTTAAAAAAAAAAAAAAAAAAAAAAAAAAGTTTGAAAAACCCATACTTTGAAAGATCCCAGTCAGTGGCATGGAAGATTCTCTCCTCTGATGACATTCCTTTGATTTATTTTTATAAGTCAAGGCAGCTCTCCACTGGTACAGCTGCTGCCGGAGTCCTGCCAGAGGAGCCGTAATTTCTTAATAAGCTCCTCT
>NW_009970726.1:6800344-6805906 GCF_000747805.2 Chaetura pelagica
TTTCCCTACTTGGATGGGAGGGGAAGGGTATCAAGAGCATTATTGTCACTGGTTTAATTGCCAATCCTAAATCAAACCATTAGATTGGTGGTTGGATTAGATGATCTTAAAGGTCTTTTCCAATCTAAATAATCTGATGATTCTGCATTACTTATTTCAGTACTAATATTTGCTTTGAATTACATGCCTGCCACAAGGCCCACTGCTAGGCCAGTATAATTTTGGCAGCCCAGTAAATGAACAGCCTCACCAGAAAGCTGTGTGCAGAGAGTGCATTTTCTGAATTTCAGTTTGACCTTATCCTCTCCATCTTAGTTCAGACTTTTTTACTGTTGAACCTAGTTCAGGTTTTTTTTCTGACAAGAAACAGCTGCCAGGTGTAGAGCTCATCCTTCAGTACTTCCAGGCAGTCTGTTTTGCACACCACAATTATCTGAACATGTTCTCTTGTGGTGGCTGCAGCTTTGGATTCCTGCAATTCACAGTAAAAGTTTTATATATTGTGCCCGTATTTACAGGACAGATCTGTATTCATAGCATCTTCTGGCATTCTTAAATCTTAGACCATGAATGTACTTCCTTGGCTTTTCTACTGTCTCAAGTTTTTAGGATATTATGACTTTTTCTAACTTTTTCTAGTGGTATGTCTCTCATTCATTAGCTCTAAATTTCATCTATTCCTTTGAACATTTTTTTTCAAATTTTCTGAATTGCTTATCCAATACTGAGATTTCTTTCTTTTTCTATTTTTGCATTTCCTCCTTGATTATACTGATCCATGAGATCTTCAATAACTCCCAGCTGCATACTAAAAAAAGGTTTTTATCCCTAATGCAAAGAGAAACACATGCCCAACTGAGGGATGCAAGAGATGTGTACATAAAGGCCTCGAGGGAGCTTCTTTTCACTAACGCTGCCTCTGTCTCCCATCCCTCCCCTTGTTTCTCTTTTTGTTCATCATCTTTAACGCAGCCAATTTGTCCTCTGGCAGTTTTCTCCTCTCAAAATGTTTCTTGCAACTAACCACGAGGACCAAGAATTAACCATCCCAACAACACGTCACAGTTCTCCTTGGTCTCAGATTTCTTCAGCACTCAAGAAAAGGTACAGCTCCCCTTTAATCACAGTGCTTGCAGAAGGGACGTGAAACTGAATATCCAAAAGCATGGCCTGAGTGAGGGCTTTTCCTGAGGCTGCACAGGTGAAAACAGGCAGGATTTGATCCTTCTCTCTGTAAATACTGTTGTCAGCATCATCAAGAGACTTTTTCTCACTGGTGCTAGCAGAACTAATTGTAAAGCACCATCTTTGTCCGTGGGGGGCTGGAGGGAATTTTGGTGATGGTGAAAGGTGCCAGACTTACCAGACATGGAAGATGTTGCTCTAGATTTTGCTTGTGTAGTGCTCTATACTTATGCTAACCCAGTGTAAAACATCATTTCTGGTTTGACCGGGGAGTTTTGATTTAATAATCATTAGCGTGCGTGTTCTGCAGCACGAGTGACTAGGTCAAGCTTTCTATTCACAGAACAGGTACTGTAGAGGCAGAAGGATTAACAGCGTCATTTGCCTGGTGACTGCCTATTCTACTGTGGAGTCAGCACTTCTATGTATGCAAAATAATTCACTGTATCTTTGGTACCACAACTAAGCAAATTAAGAAGCTTTCTTATGCATCAAACCAGGGAAACCATTAATTTGTTATTGGAGAGCACTGCACAAACACACTCAGCTCTGAACTGTTCTGTGCTTTGCTTCCTCAGAGACAAATATGCATTTTTTAGTATTTATGAAGTCTGGAAATGCTTAGGAAAAAATGCATATTGTGTTATCTTACTAACAAGAGACATGACAGTTATTAAAAACCCTATTTATTTCTTGGCTTGCCCCACAATATTTTAACAATTGCAGTGAAATACTACAACAAATACACAAAATGCAGTATATTTTAATTTCTTTGAACTGTGTGGACTCCAAGAGCAGAAGGACAGTATATTGTTATTGTGTTCTTTAGCTTCCACTGGCCAACACCACCCGTATACAGGGTCTATTTGGGCTTGTCAGAAAAAGGTTTTCTTATGTGAAATATAAGACATTTCAGAACTACTGGTTTCATCAGTCATAGTAGACAACATTAGTGCCTATTTTCATCAAAGACACACCCAGGACAAAGCCTTCAGTCCAACATGCTTGACTTTTAATAGAGCTTGAACAGTAATACAACATTTCCAGCTAAGCTTTAATATCTACAACAGAACTGAACAGATCCATTGGGAGCCTGATCTGCCTTCATACTGCAGGAAAATTTGGCTCACTGTCACCAAGTCACAAGGCTCAGATTATATCTACTCTGAGGATTACACTGCCTACCAAGAAGTAGTTAACAGATCCAGGCAGTCATGTTCTCCCTGGGGACAGATGTTCCTCTGGAGCCCAGCACTTTGTTCCCATAGCTGCCTAACCCTGACCATGCTTCTAACTTCCACAAGTACAGACTTTCTCAACAGTTTTTTTATAGACACTTTTCACTGTTTTATTCTCACCTGATGATGAAAGAGATCTGGTAAAGCACATCTATTCTGGGGAAAATACTGAAGAACACCTCCCTGCCCAAAATCCCTATCTATTATCTCAAGTATCATCTTTTTCTCCTGCAATCCAGAGAACAGTGATCCCTGAGGCAAACTGAACCGGTTTTACTCTTCATCTTGACATCTGGTCAAAACTCTTCTGAACAAAGCAACGTGAACACAGATTTTGGCCTCCTCTTGTATCTTCAACCTGCCTGCTTCCACCTCTCCCTGACACTGCAGCCATTTCCTGTCTGACCACATTAACATTTGTAATCAAGTGAGCTGAATAGAAAGGGGAGATGCAACTTCATTTTGTGACCAAATTGCAGCTTTCATTATTTTATGTCACCACCCAAAACAGACACCTGTATAAAAGGATTTTTTTCCTTAGTATTATGTTGTAATGCCTGGTATGTCTAAGAGGTGGATGAGAAGTTCACAAAGCTGAGAGAACAAGTGATAGAAGAACATCAAAACGTATGATCCTCAGAAAAAGTCTCACGAATAGGCTGAAGTGAGCCTGAAGTAGAATTTAGATCTGAGAAACTGCTGCTGCTTAAGATCTACCTTAAACTAATGAAGAACAAGGCTTTGATTATAGATAAACAGGACAGTACCACAGACACACCTGATTTCATCACGAGTTTCTCATCAGACCATGGAATAACCCACAGCACTGAACTTGGCTGTTCACATCAACCAGAAGAGTCCAACAAGTCTAAAATTCAGATAGCTGTGCAAATAGCAAAGATCCTAAGCAGTAATCTGAGTTCAGTCAGCTTTCAGGATAGTTCAAAACTCTAGTAACTACTTCACTCAGCCAGTTTTCAGATCCTAGCAGAGCCGGCAGAAGAGTCAGCTCTGGAAGCCAAGGGCAAAGAAACAGTGCAGGAAACAAAATGAAAGTTACTTTGCAAATGGCAAGTTTCAGCTTGCATCTAACTGCAGCAATAAGAAAGCAAAGTGATTCACTCTGGCAAAGTCCTCCAGCTTAAGGAGCTTGAAATAATATGAACGCCCACCACAACCACTGCCTGTGAGTGAGCTCAGGGGAGCCAGGGGAAGCCAGAGCATAGAGGCAATGAAGGGAAGGTGGAAATAGAAAGCTCATTTTCTAAAGAGTAGAGACAAATGGCAGCCTCCTGTGTAGGGGAGAAGAGAGGCAGTAGCAATAACATTGCAGTTTTGTAAAAACAAGATTGAGTAATGATGACTTGTTCTGTGAAATGTTCCCTCTTTCACAGCAGCTGTGAAATGAGCATTCATGTGTGCCATGTAGCACTGCACCTTAGAGGAACACTCAGGTCACTGTGTGAAGTCTTAATTTTGTGAAACCTTGAGAGCTGTATTTCAGAGGTGGGTAAGAAGGGAGGTTGTAGTCAGGTGAAGGCTGGGCTTTTTTTCCAGGCGACTAGCAACAAGACAAGAGGGCATGGCCTCAAGCTGCTCCAGGAGAGGTTTAGGTTGGATATTAGGAAGCACTTCCTCACAGAGAGGGTGATTAGACATTGGAATGGACTTCCTAGAGAAGTGGTGGAGACACCATCCCTGGATGTGTTCAAGGAACGGCTGGATGTGACACTTAATGCCATGGTCTAGCTGATGTGGTGGTGTTAGGTCATAGGCTGGACTTGATGATCTTAAAGGTCTTTTCCAGCCTTGGTGATTCTGTGATTTTGTGAAGGGTTGAATGACTTACCTGTGGCAGGCTAGTCACAAAGTGAAAAAAAAAAACCCAGAACAAAACCAATATTGATTTACTGCCTGAGTGTGGTTAATATTTACCTAGATGTTCAAACTGGATATCAGGTTGAAGCTTCTAAGAAGTTGGCCAATCATAGCAAGATTTTTCAACTACACTGTTAACATTTTTCAAGTAAAGACATGCTGATACAACTTAAAAGGAAAGCTACAAAATAGCAGGTCTCATTATTGTCACTTCAATAAAACCTCCAAGACAGTTAATTATGTGTACATACTTTTAACCTTGTCAAAATGGGTGTAATAGGCCATAAATTTAATTTTCTTAACTTGTGTTTAGGTGGGCACGCTAACCTTTTTTTTCATTATTAGTTCCAAATCACTTATCATCAAAATTGTACTTTGTCCCCAGGCATTTTCCTCATTTCTTTCTATTCTGTAATTCAATGACCACAAAATTACATGAGCTTAACTACAGAAAGATTAATTTTAGGTTGTAAGTGTTTCATCTTGTTTGGGTGTTTCTCTTTGTGGACAATCTGCACTTGATAGTGCAATATCCACAGTTCATTTACCTTTCTTAAGGGTAACTTAATGTTTAATGGTTTAAATTCTTTTCCGTACATAGACCCTTAAAAAAAGTATCAATGTGTCTTTTGAACCTCCCATAAAAATGTGAAGCATATTGACAATAAATGTATATTTTTACATGCTGCTTCATAGTGGTAGCATCCTAGAGGTCCATGGACCACAAACTTAAAGCTACTGAAAACCTCCATAACTTGCACAGTCTCCCTCCACCTGCTCTGCAAGTGAGCCCGACTTTAACTTTGTACTGATAAACAACACTAAAGCTGTGGACAATGTATGAACTGGCTATATATACTGCACATGTGAAATGCATAGGCTATGTGAAATATCAGCTAATAAAATGGTATATAGGCTCTTGTATAAGATGAATGAAGAAATGCCAAGGTCCATGGCTGCGTCCAAAACTCAGATTTCTAGCTCCTTTCCTTTCTGTAAATCCATAGGAAGAGCTGACCATGTTTGGGCCTAATAGTTCATCAAGAACAAATTTACAGCCTGGGTGTATGAAACTTGACTGCAGCATGGTAGGACAAGCTGAGGAAAATGAGTCCTCCTCGTTCTGCAGCCTGCCTAACCCTCCAGCCCTGAGCAAGTGTTTCCCTAAGGGCTGCTCAAGCCCAAGGAAGAGGGAGCTCAGATTAAGCCGCACCCACAGATGTTGGGTGAACAGCTCCATTTAAAAAAAAAAAAAAAAAAA
>NW_009970726.1:6806173-6820047 GCF_000747805.2 Chaetura pelagica
TAGCCTCCACTAGTGAGCTGTCGTGTTAACAAAACAGAAGATGAGAAAATGTAGTTGTAGAGCAGGCAGATATAACCTGAGGCTAAGGAGGCAGCCGCTTGTAGCACCTTCTTTAAAGTGGCCCTAGAGGAAACTTGGAACTGGTGTGCCCAGGAGCAGGTGGGATGTGACCCTCCCTTCTGAAACCACTGAGTTTCTGTCCACCTACTTAGACATCTAAAACCTCGACCAAGCTTCAGTTGTGTACCCAGGCCAGCCAAAGCAGAAAAACAAACCCAGGAGATTTAATGTCTCCTATTCACTTCTGAAGAGGGGGCCCGACAGTAATACATTGGCAAGCCAAGCCATCAGCTATTCAAGATGATCAAGAGCAGTGACATTTCCACATTTTCAGAACTCTCAACAAACACAGCTAATTAAGTCTTGCATCATCACTGCAGTTAAATACAAGTAAGTATTCATCTCCCCTTTTGACAGAGGAGGAAGCTGGAGGCCAGGGGGTATTTAGGGCCCTGGAATGAGTCACTGACACAGCTAGAGCTGTATTTTAAGCACTGTAAGCTTCAAGATCACTGCCTTTTCATTTAAGTTATTAGATTGAAAAATGCCTCCTTCTCACGGTGAATTAAAGGGAAGATAGACAATATTCTTCCATTATCAGTAATAACAGGGTAACCTCTGCAGTGTGAAAGTAACCATCAAAGTATTGTGACCAATTTATAGTTCATGGAACATCTCTCATTTGAGGGGACTACTGAGGTAGGAGAAATGAGAAGAGATGATAGGGAGGTCCTGGATCTCACAGGCATGGCTGGCACAGGAGACAGAGAGGATTTGTAAAGTGCCCTGCTTTCCTCCCAGTCCTCACCTTGGCTGCCTCCTGGTCTTCAGACATTAGTGCCTTATGGGCTTCAATGAAGATAAGCAGACCAGCTTCACTGGGAGTCTTCCACACTCTGCAGAAAGAGCTCCTATCCCATGAGGGTTACAAGAAGACCCAACAGGTGCATGAAAGAGAAAACTAAAAATAAGCTGTGAAATAAACCCCACTCAGTTGTTTTTTTAAACTTAAAAAAACCCAATCTCATAAATATAATATACACACACACACACTTTCATTTAAATTTATCAAATTTATGTCATAAGTAGGATTCAGAATAATATAATGTATATATAATTATCCACGGACAAAGAAGTAGGTGTGTGCATGAGCATCTGAAGGCAATGACTTCTTAAAACAAGTGTTGCCTAAACTAACCTGCCTCAACTTGTAGTAACATCTCTTCTAAAGCACAGCAGTGGGCCAGTTTGCTGGGTGTAGCAAAAGCAGAGTGCAAGTCAGAGATCTGGAAAGCTGGTGTGAGAATCACTGTGATGCCACTTTAATCTCAAGGTTATTTTCTGAACCATCTTTCGCCTTCATGCCCTGGGAGTGCCTCGCAGTGCCACACACCCAAAAGGTGCTTGGCAGCAGCATCCTAGGGGGGTGTCTGTCCTAAGCAGCTCTCAGTAGCTCTGCTGCCTGTGCATCAGGAGCAGCTGGCAGCAAAGGATCAACAGTACCCAAGATTCAAATTCCTACAGGACATCCTTCCCAGAACCAAATCAATCAGCTTTGCAGAAAAATAAATCAGGAATATGGTACTAGAGGAAATGGCTTAATGTATGTATTGAGTGATTTAGCTGCAGATAAATTCTGCCATCTACACCTCTATTTTTTTTTTTTAAACCTGGACAAATAAACAGAACAACAGAAACTCTGAAAAAGTGGTTATTTTGATAATTAGCAAGCCATAACATAAGTTTGCAATTTTTACTTTTATGAAATAATAAAAATGTATGGAACTACCATAAATAAATAACACAGATAAATGTATGTGCTGACAGTCATTCATGTTTCTGTACTTAAAATTCATATCCGAACTGAGAATCTTTCTCATCAGCTGAATTTCATCAATGGCTGTGACCTACCGTGTTTTCATTACCAAAAACCTCCAGATGGTATTAGTTCTAAACTGGCTAATTAAAAACTAACTCAGGGTATATTTTTCTGTTCTCAGAATCAATATCTCAAAATCTGCATTGCAATCAAAATACTTGTTACTAAGGTTAATAGCAGGAACCTGCAAGCAGAGCATGGCCCAAGCCAAGAAAAAACAACACATATCAGCAATTATGTTCAAATTCACTTAAGAACAAAATAATATTTCACAGTCAAAAAACATCTTTACCCAGTTTTATGCATTGTTGTATTGCACAGTCTTTCTGTTAAATAGCACTTGAATGCTAGATATTTATTATCCTCCAGTCCACACCTTTTGCTCATTCCTCATTTTATTCCTCATGTGCAATTTAGAAATATACTGGTGTAACAAGCAAGATTAAGCCAATACATATGCATAAAAACATAAAACCAGCCATAGTGTTTCAAGAACAAATATCCATCTAGCTCACT
Source organism: Chaetura pelagica (assembly GCF_000747805.2). Taxonomy (NCBI): domain Eukaryota; kingdom Metazoa; phylum Chordata; class Aves; order Apodiformes; family Apodidae; genus Chaetura; species Chaetura pelagica. The sequence goes on from NW_009970726.1 coordinate 6,808,629, forward strand.
ATCATAACTTCAGAACTAACAGCAGATGTTTTTGGGAAAGATGACAGAAGAGAGAGTATTTTTAGTGTGAATGTCCACATGATACTTCTTCCCAGCTTCCAGCACCACATTAAATATTTATCTGCCTGATATGATATTATATATTTCCATGTTTCCAGGTTTCCCAGTGCTAGAGGATGAAAAGGACCTTCCAGTGTACAGTAAAACCTCCAGGCTGTTCTGAATTAGCCCATCCACTGTTATTCTCATCACCAAATTCTGCATAGTTGAACTATTTTCCTTAGTCCATCAAAGCAACCTGATTAAAAGTCTGGAGTTCAAAAAACAGGGAATACTATAGAAAATAGATCCTTGGAACACAGTCACAGTTACTGTGTTGTTTGTATATGCAAATCTCACAACTGACACTGGACATAGACATCTTGTACCAAATAACAGCCCACTGACCTTCTGCTCCAGGGCCCAGAAGGCGAAATCCTTGGCTGTTTTTTTAATTCAGTCCTTTGATAAAGTTTGTGTTTATGTCTCAAAGCACTCAAGTTTAGCTTGTGGAGATAAGGCTGTGTCTCATTTAAGAAAATGTTTTTGAGGAAAACAAATACTGGACTTATAACTGGACAGTTTATATCTGTGTGTGTTTGTGATGGCACATTTCTAGGAACACGCTGGCTTACTGCAGATCACAGTAATTAAAAGAACTACAGTAAAGTGGGATTACAATTCAAACTTTGCAAGCTCCTTGGTTGTTTTTTTTAGGAGAAACACTATCAGCTCACACCCAGCAGCAAGGCGCCAGCAGGGAAGTGGTGTCAGCCTCACTGCCACCAGATGCTGTGACAAATGCTCAGCATTGCCAGAACAGCTGCCTTTGAGCAGGGCTCAGCTCCCAGGGAGAGGGGGACACCCTGTGCCACCTCCTTCTCCCCCACAGCTCCAGCTGGCACCTGGCTGCTCAGCTCCTCTTCCTCCCCACAGCTGTTACCTCATAGAGCCCACGTCTCTCTGGCTCTAAGTGCTGCCCTTGCCTCTCCTGACTTTATCCAAAAGACTTTGTGGTGGGCAACACAGCTGCATGCTGTTGCCTGCCCACCTGGAGCCCCTCTTATCCTTCACATCTCGCACCTGGATTTGCCCCAGGACCCCACGATGCTCCTGCAGTGCCCCCTCTGCAGGAAGGGGAGCATGGGGAGGCATTAAGGGATGTTTCTGGCTCCACATTGAGGGGTTGGAGCCTTGCTAGAGCTGACCCCAGCCTCTTCTCATCCACTTCTCTGAGCCACTTCAGGAAAAAGCTGAAGGGCTTGACCTCTAGCTATAAATTAACATAAATTTCAAGGACTCTATCTTCTGTGAAGACTCTTTGTCAATATATTCTCTTAAGTCTCCTTCTCAAATTTCCTTTTTGTGTGACTTTTTCCCCATAGTTTTATTACATTGTTTCTTCCTGTTACTCCATGAAAGAGCCTGACATCAATGAGATCTTTAAACCTTAGAGATTACAAACTTATTACAATGACTTACATTTTCAACATCATTTTGGAATATTAAATATGACTTTTGCTATGATTGTGAGGGACTGCCTTCCTAGTCCATGAAAGAAAGATACTGAAATTTTCTCACTACCTAGAGAAATGAAAGCATGAGGTGAAGCAGCTCTTGTCTCCTGAGCTAAGTCTGTCTAAACTTTTATAACATTGCACACACATCACAAAGCCTCTGACAGACCCTTTTTGAACATAAATGAAACATATATAGGTATTTTAAAACCAGACTGAAACTAAACCTCTTCTGAATCTAACAGCAAATGCTACCTCTGGGGCTTTGTTTCTAAAGGAGGATGCCTTGTATTACACCTTTCCTATCCCATACAGATGGTCGGGTGGTTTCTTTAGCCAGCTCGGATTACTTTCTTAACTGTTTCTCATGTATCATTGTCTTCTCTTTTACATGACAGTGAGCAGGCTTTCTTGAAAAGGATTTATTCTTTGCAAGTTTTGAATAGCAGGAAAAGATTTCCATCATACTTTTAATGACCCATCTCACCTTGAGTCTTTCTAAAAGATTATTTCCCTCCCCCTCTTACACTGCAAGATTTAATTTCTTCCATCACTATTACCTCTCAGTCCTTCTGCACTGTTTGCTGTAAATCATACTCTGATGAACTTCTCAGACAAACAGTGCAAGAAAAACAAAAACATTCTTTCATCCCTTGATTTTGTGTTCCTCCTTTTTACAGGAAAAAAAAAAAAAATTTACAATAAAATCATATGTTTTGCCTCCTGATTTTGCTTTGCAGCTGCATGCTTCCAAAATGGACCAAGACATTGGACATCCATTTCACAGCCACACAACAGAAAGCTGCTGCTGCTTCCACATGATTAAATGACCAAAGCCTCCTGTCCATCCTTGTCTGCTAGTGAAATCCCCACCCTACCCACCCCCCCCCACATCAAGATGACATGTATACATTTATCATGTAAAAACCCAGCTACACAAATAAACATTTTATTCTTTCACTTAGCTCAATTGAGCAATAATTTATAGTCTTATGGTTTAAGCTTCTATTTCTTTCTATTAACTTGAACTAATATCTACTCCAATCCAAAGAATCTACACTTCCTTCTCTAATGTCTGTTTTTTTTCTGATCTTTGCTTACTATGAAGGATCATTAAGTAATTCTTACAGTGTCTTGGGACAGCCCATTGAGTGTATATGCTATATCAGGTCTAACTGGCAGCCACACAGGGGTAAATTTGTAAACAGCAAGTCCAGTAACTTCACCAGTAGGGAATGTATGTTGTCTTTTGTAATTATTTGTGACTGAATCTGCTTGAAAATTCCCAATAGACAAAACCATGTAATTAGTAATTATACTGTGTATACGCACGGCTTTAGGATTTTTCTTCTCCAAGTTACTTTGACAGCACTTACAGATGAGGTCCAAAACTCCGCACTGAGGAGGTATGAATTACCCATTGGTGAAAATGACGAGCCTGTTCCCAAGATGAGGCTACTGGAACAAACCAATCCCAGATACAGCAAGCATAACATTTGTTTGTTTGGGTTGTTTTGTGTGTGGGGAGTTTCACCCATTTGTGTAACCTCAGATTTTCGTAAGGAGCTGCCCAGCTCTCAGGAAACACTTGTTCCGAAGACTTGCTCTGAAGGACAAGATCTTCAAACCCAGTTGGCAGCTTACTACAATTTACAAAAAAAGTCTGGGCAAATATACCAGAAAGAATGTTTTCTTGAAACAAAATAATTAAATGCAAAGTAATTATTGTGCCACATAATCACTCCCATGCTTTGCCTTCACTGCACAAACTTATGCTTTCCTATCAAGATATCATTCCTATTGCAAAACACTAATGCAGATCCAATGTGACCAGTTCCAGCTGCACTAAGCACTTTTGTCAGGTTCTACCCTGAGACAGACATCTCAATATGAAGACACACCTTTTTTGAAAGACATAGCTGAGGGGAGGGTGAAGGTGGCTCTGGTGCTCAGTGCTGCTGATAAGCCCACCTCATCTCACCATTACAGACAAGGGCACTCAGTACTGATCCCTATGTATCTCAGCATAATCCCTTTTCTTAAACGTGGAGAGCAATGCACTATTTGGTTAAAATAAGCATGAAATACCTATAGCATTTTCACATTAAGGTAGTTTCCTATGAGTGCAGGTGGATGCAAGTATTTTTCTAAAGAAAGTATTGCAGACACTTATGGACTCTGTGAAACACATCTTCTGCACAAAACTTGCTTTTCACTGCCACTCCCACACCAATAAATTTTACAGGGGCCTAGGCAAGCTCCAGCTGCTCCCTTCATCCATGTGACGAATATACTCTCCAGCAGTGAATAAACACTGTCATCTTCTCATATTCCAGAAACAGACCCCATGGAACGATGCTGGTGAACACACCAACAGCAGGAAAACTGCTTTGAAGACCTTGCCAGCCTGAGTTCAACTGCTGCCTGCTGCTTTGACAGGCTGGCTGCTGCTTAGAGAGTAGCTCAAGACCCCCCTCACACTTTAAAAAAAACAACCAACAACAACAACAAACCTCTAAGTGCCTGTGAAATCTAGGAGAGATGCTAAAGCAAACTTGCCAGTCAGTCGTTATGTGTTAGTTACGTCTTGACTCTCAAATAGCTGTTCTGGCTTGCCATTAAGATTAAAAAGTAGACATTTGTTGATCTATCAAAAGAGCTTTCCTGCCTTTAGCCACTGCAATCCCACAAGCTTTGTCCCAAAGATCCAGTGGAGCAAGGACAGGTGCACGTCTGTCCATGCTGAGACAGGTGGTGCTGCTGTGTCTGCTGGACTCCCCCATCGCTGATCCCTGGCTCTGGTTATCTTTTTACAGTGAACTCAGTCAGCCATGGACAGGTGCAGTGGAGCATGACTGTTCACCCAGATGGATGACCAGATCAATTATTTAGTGTTTCCGTCCTGGAAGAGTTTGCTCAGTCTGAAATACCCCTTTGCATTGGCAGGGAGTTCAGCTCAAATCTCTGTAAGATTTGGCTGGGTAAGCACTACGTGTCCACATCTTTAGTAATCAACAAATCAGAGGAAAGAAAATGTCAATAACATGGTATAATAAGAAAGTACTGATTTAAGATATATATTATTAAATATAGGGTTTTTTTAAAGCCCAAATTTCTAGTCAGCTATTGGAAAACTTAATCCACAAATATTTTTAAGTGTTAACAGCTTGTGCTAATGTAATAATAATGTCATTAGTGTTACTATCTTGTTACGATGGCACTTCAAGTTGATTCTGAATCCTCAGACATAGTGTGTGTGAATTCTTTAGGTTTTGCATTTTGTTTTCTTAACAATTAAAACTGATCCGTATTTTAACATGGTCCACTTTGTAAAGCCAGTTTCACTTTCTGACTTCAGCAACAGAAATAGTTGTAGTGTCTGAGCTGCAAGTTTCCAAAACATTTTTGCTAAAGCTTCACAAGAAAATGTCAAGGAAACATTCTTCCTGTGCAGTCAGCGAAATTCATCCCCAGTAGAAGCCCATGAGCATTATTAGCAAAACATGTGAAACTAACAAGAACCAAACCAAGAAAACAGCATCAAACCCAACAACACAGCAACAGACTTTCTCCCTCTCAAGCCTGCAATTCCTTATCTTCTACATACTTACTATTCCCCCTTCTAACTGCTTATTTTCTGGAAGTTGAAAACTACGGTTTCTTTGCTACTCTTGCAACATGCTTTCAGAAGTTCTGAGGGCTGAATCTAAGTGGGTAGTTTGCTTTCATATTTTTTCATAACAGTACTGCTGTTCAAGCAGGTAACCATTTACCTGAGCTACTACAGCTTTCTTTTGTGCCTCAATATACAACTTCTTCCAGCAATATGCATCCTGTATTAAAAGACTGTACTTAATGCCATTTGAAAACTCCTTTTAAAGGATACACATGCCACATATTTAATACAGCGACTCTCTGTGTGATATGATTATTCTTGCAAAGTGTTTCTCTTTGTGTTGGTCTTGCTCAGATTGAGATGAGTGGGTCCTGCCCTGTGGAAGGTACCCTGGCCCCAAGGCATTCACAGCTCAGACAGCAGCCAGGGATGGGCTGTAATTTTTAACAGAGCTCTGAACGCAGACAGGGTTAGAGCTTCGCAAGTAAGTGATGGGAGACAGTGTTTTAGAAAAGCAAAATTATCTACACGAAAGTGAAAAAACCATGAAGGTAGAAAATTTTGTAGCTAACGGTGAGAGCTGGGGATGACAAAATTCAATGGAGAGTAAGAAGGAATTCAGCATCTCCCACCACGAGACACAATGGCTTAAAACCACTATAAGAACTTTCCTCTCTGCAGTGAACAAAGTTTTTTTTCCTTCTAATCCTCCAGGCTCCTAGTAAGATGTGGTGACAGCTGCTCATGTTATGACTCAGGGTCAAAAGAATTTTTAAGATTACTTTTTTTAAATCTGAAAAAAGCTTCCATTATTGAAGCAGCTTTCCTTTCCAGCCACCCTAAAGGGTTGGTTGCTGCACAGTTTGCACAGCTGTGAAGGTCTCAATTTTAGACACATTTTAGATAGCTACTGACTCCGAGTGGATAAAAGTGGAGGAAGCAACGAATTTCAAAGAAAAACAAATTATTATAAACTTTGGTTTCTAGTCTTACTGTACTCTTACACTGGCACTTTGGCATAAATATTTCTGAAGGTGATAATCAAAAATGCTACCTTCATATCAGAGCATGAGAAATGTAAGAAATAATTAGACTCATTCTCTAGCAAACACCACATACAGAAAGAAAACTCCCATTAACAACACACTTCTATTTGTCACATATTGCCTTGAACTGGCATCAGCATGGAAAAGAATTGAAGTCTACTAAAGAAAGTAATCTTTGACAAATCTTTCTCCACAAGTCCATCAAACTTGCCAGGAAAGGGGGGTGTGTGGGGTGAGTGTGGAATAAATAAAAAGGAAGGGGGACAGAGTAAAAGAGTGGAGCAATGAATGCAGCTACATATTGCCAGGAGGAATATGAAATATCAAAGTTTGCATCTAGACATCCAGTATGTGATGCACGTCATCCAGAGTAGCAGAGACCCTTGTGGAGAGTATGTGGGTGAAACCTGCTAGTTGTTACATTCTAGAATGAACTCACAAGAATTTTAAGTAAAAAGCACAGTTGTCATTTAGACATAAAAAACAATGGTTCCTCCTCACATCTCAATCCCAATCCTCAAGGAAGACTGAAAGATTTACAAAATATTTAGGATTAATTAGTATGATGATTATGCTATTTTGTATTAAATAGTACAGAATAAATAAATACATTGATTCATTGCTCATTACAATTCTCTCAACATCTCATCTCCTGCCAACTTGACCCTATTCTGCAAACATTTACTCTGTCTCAATCTGTCATCTCTGCTCCTATTGAAATTTCTCTGCTAAAATCACATCTTCCACAAATGGTCTAATTAGTCAACATAATTACAGATTACTTTTCCATTTATTTGAGTGCTTCAAAATGACCCACAGAACTTCACTTGTTTTACCTTACAGTCTCATCTTGAGACAATAGTAAATTCAAGGATGGGTGAGAAATGAGCAGCTCTGGAAAGGTGAAACAGTCCTAGTTTTCCTGGTGCAGAGAAAAATGTGTCAGCAGGCTGAGAGTAATGGTTTCCTGTGGTACCTGCATCAAACTTGCTGAAATGCTTACATACTAGAACGCTTGACCACATTGCACATCAGTTGGTGTAACTACATATATTACTTGTCCTTGAAAATCTTCTTTCTTTTACAAGCTTAACTATCAGAACTACAACACAATGGCTATAAAAATTGAGAGTAAAGAAGTACATTGCACAGACACAAAAAAAAAATCAATAGAAGGCTCCATCCAGGGAGGGTGTCAGGGAGACAGGACCCCCAGCTGAGCAGCTGCCTACTGATAATCTACTCATACCTTGTTCAGGGAAACAAGCCAATGTTTTGAAATATTTGACCCCACACACACTCCTGGTATGTAAGACCTGATGAAAGCCATACAAAATACTCCAGCCAGTAGACAGTGATGCTATGTTACACAGAGATATACTAAAGATAACCATGAAACTTAGCCAACCTAGTAAGATGGTGTAGTCCCTTCCCCAGAAATATTGACAGCCTTGGAGATGAGCTCTACTAGTGGAAACTTGCACACTTCATTTTTGGCCCATATTTCTGCTGCTGTGCCATGTCATGAAGGTCATGATCAAATCTGAATTTAGCTGAATGTTGCCCATCTTCCCTTCTGTACCTGTAGTGCTCCTTTACAAACTCTTTGTGGTCATGTTAAGTTTTCCACATTTAAGTTTGCTTCGACCTGTGACACGCAGTGAAAACCATGTATTTTGTATAACAAGCAATAGAAAAAGACATCAGTTATGGGTTTCTTTGACAACCACCACCTCTCTCTAAACGGAAAGCTAAAGATACTCTCCAGAGCACCACCAGTAAAGGCCACACCATGAGCAGGGTGACAGCTGGAATTCCTATAGCAGTTCTATTTTGAAAAGGTGTCTGATGGCAATGCCTCCACTGCTGCCAGCACAAGCTGCTGCTGCCCAGGTTAGGCACGAAAACCAAGGAAATGCAAAATAATATTACAGAAAAGTAGAACTTCAAAACGCAGCTTCTTTTGATTATTTTCTGCTTCCAAGCACTGAAGACAGATGTTATTTTACTTTCCTTGCTTCACGTACATGTGTTGTTATGAAATATTTCTGTTAGGGTGCAATCATCAGAATTAGGTGCCTACTGTGTGACGGGCCCTACAAATACACACAACTCATAATTCCTGTTGCACAAAGCTGACTTTCGAAGATAAAAGTGATTTAAGAAATTGACCAAGTATTAAATGAAATAAACATTACTGTCTTTCCTCATATAAATCATAAGTAGTTGCTTTCATTTGCCCTATATTGTTACTACTCATTGTTTCCATACAAAGATTCATATTTTGGGAAGAGGGTTCTCATCTTGCTGCTGAGCTGGGGGGAGGATCTTTGCATATAGAGGCAAATATGAAATAAAAGTGTGTGTATATATACACATACACACTTATCTATATCTGAGTAAAATAAAAAAAACAAGTGGGTGGAAAATGAAAGTATCACTGGTAAAGTGAACCTTAGGGGTTAAGACAGGAGAAGATTACAGAGAGGAGCAGAACTCTGAAGGGTGTTCAATGTGCAGACAAAAGGCTTAAGATTCGTAAGTTGCAATGAGAGAGACACATCAGGAAGAAACATGCCCACAGCAACAGGCAAGGAAATGTGCTGTAGAAACTGCACACCAGGGGCACTGCACAAGGTCTCCATGAAGTTGATAGGGGCTTGAAGGAAAAGTTCAAGAGTTCTAGCTGGGCTTATAACCCCCAGTGTTGACAATACACAACCAGTTCCCCACATCTCTATTTCTTGCTGCTGCCTCTTGCTTTGCACTGGTACTTGTTGGACCTCACCATTAGAATAGAATGGGCAGAAAACTCACCCAGCAACAAGAAGTGGAGAGCTTTCTGCCAGGCCAGAAGACTTAGAGATCACTCCTAGCTTGTAGACTCCTATAACAAAGTTGAGAGCAGTGATGTGAACAGCAGTTCTATTTTTACTCTAAAAATGTCAGCAGCAGCAAGACATTAAGAAGAGTAGCCAGAAGGAGAACTTGGGATAACCAATAAAAATATTATTAGTAAAAGCCATTAATAGTACCAGGAAAAGAATGATGAGGATAAGACAGACAAGAACTGGTCCTTCTTACTGCTTTTACATTTACTGATACTTCAGCACCTCAGTTGGAAACTAGGAGAGAGCTGGGTCATTAAACCTCCACAATGGGCAAGATTCCAACAGTATGTCCATGGGTCGCAGCATGGAAACACAGCTGTGGGTGATTTGGTTTGCTTTTTTTAACAAATATGAACTTTGTCTACATCCATTGAAGATATTTCTACAGCTGTAGATAATCTGGAGCAAGAGAGTCATGCACCTGCATATTTGTTTACTACATACCCTGAAACCTAAAAACACTAGTGTATATCAAAATTATTGCCTATTTCACAATTGATCATTCACAGCAGGATGGGAAGATCCTGAAGCCCATAAACCAGCTGCAGTTCACAAAATCACCCCTGGCATTCTGGCTGTTATTGCCAGATAACACTAGGCAGGCAATACTGCATGGTCCTTGCATTTAAACAGAAGTTGCCAGGTACAAAGTGTAGCTTCCAGCTGCAGACTGTCCCCTTCAGCAGTCCAGGTTCCAATAATGAGAGCTTCCCTTAAGCTTTACCCTGCATACTGCACCTGGTACACAGCAGCTTTTGGTTGCCCATACATAGCAGTGCAGCAGAATTGGAAAGAATTACAATCTAGAGAAAATATGATGAAAAGTATGTGAAAATAAATGATCCAGCTGACAACTGTGTTTGCCTTCAAACTAATCACAAATCTTTAAATTTGAATATTTTAAACAGTCTGCCACAGGGTGTCAAGATCATTGGATCAGTTGAATTGCAAGGGCCAGGTTCTCAGCTGAGGAATTCCAGATGATCTCACTCATCATTATTGCAGTGGGAGCAGGTGAATTATGGCATCCTCTGCTTTCCATTTGTACTAGGTATGAGATCATTTTACAACATCTGAGGCTTCACAGCGATGCATAAGCAGAATGATATTAGCAGAGAGAATTCAAATACTAAATATTTTTGAGTAATCACTGAACCTATACTGCCTACCTGCAGTTTTTATGGTTTGTTTATTTGCCTGACTATATCAAAGAAGTCTGATCTCCCACATGAGGGCTGTCCCACTATGCCTTATCTGCTGTAAGTTTTTCTAGTTTGTTTACTGTAGTGCTTTCACAGGTTGTTTTAATGTTGTTCTGTTTTTTTAAAACACAGAGGACATCTTGGTTTGCCTTTGAATTCAACCTGTTTTCCTTTGTACTAAGTCAGACAACACTCACCACCTTTCCCAAAGAATCAGGTGTCAGACTCTGCTAATCAGAACTGGCTCCAAAGGGCTGGTCCCAGGTGCTTCCTGGTGCCAAACCTGTGCTGGTGAGGAGCATGTGCTTCACCAGTCAGCGAGCAGGATGCACTTCAGACAGAAACACACTCAAATGCAAGATATAGATCAGAAAATCCCCATGTCCCTGGACCAGATTGCATAACTTCAGCCTAGAGAAATATCTGACAACTCAGTGATAATCCTGCTGAGATTTTAGGAGCCTCCTGAAGCAAATTTGCAAGGTTGGGGGTTTTGGTTAGGTTTTTTTTAGAATTTCTTTGAGCATGAACCTCAGTCTGTTGGCTTGTGCAGCAAAATGAGAAAATGAGGCAAAGAAGTATCTGGTGGGTGGTGAGTAGGAGTTAAAATGAGAGTTCAGTGGACCAAGCAATCTCATTTCTTGGACTTTAATCCCTTTTTGTTATGTCAACTTGTCTGATACAATTGTATGAAGAATAACAAAGTCTGTGAGAAAGTAAGAGCTCTGCAGGATACAGGCAGGTCTCATGAGGTGATCATGGCATCTGTTAAATCTCTGAGTAACAGGTCCATGCCCCTCCCCATGTACCTCAAAGAAGGAAGGGTGTTTGAAGTGGGGTCTATAGTATACATGACATCAACAGCAGGTCTCATTGGTACTTCAAAATCAGGAAAATAAGTAGTTCAAAAGTCATGAACATTAGTAGAAACATTCTAATGTGTCAATTCAAGCTGCTGTTGCCTCATGTCTATTTTTAACAGAAAAACACAAGTCAGATGATCTCAGAAGCTAACTGCAAGTAACACAAATGGCAGCTTTATGCATACAGATGTGGAGCTACAACCTGCAAAAAGTTCTTACCCTTCATCATCTGTGGGCTTTGCATT
>NW_009970726.1:6820287-6831688 GCF_000747805.2 Chaetura pelagica
CCGGCTGGAAGGGTGCTGAGGAAGCAGCAGTACTGGAAACAGCTCTTGGCTGTCAACAGCAGGGCCCTGTTGGTGCAGGCTGGTACTCCTGTGGCACACGCCAGCACAGCATGGCAGGGGCTGGCCTCAGTGTTCCCCTTGGCTTTCTGCTGTCACACTGAAGGCTTTTTACACTGAAGTTTAATTATTCCACCCAACAGATTCACTGATAATTTTGGCATCTACTTCTGACCAGGCAGAAAGAGAGAAATAAACATTTGCTTTTCAGGAGAGTAGTTTGGTTTTGCAAGTGTCTCTATTTCTCCTTCCCTGACTTCCAGACTTAGGAATATAACATTATTTGTGGGAATAAATGTAGAGAAGTGCTAGCAGGTAATAACAGCTTAGCACACACAGTCTTCTGAACCCTTCCTTACATAGGGGGTAATTTCTCAAGGTATCAGTTATCACCGATATGTTATTACCTGCTGCCACCAAGGACACAGGCTCATTGCACTCTTCAAGAACAGAACAAGTATGTTTAGGTTGGCTTTTTGTGGTTTATTTCTCTCTGATTTGGTTTGTACTTTTGTCACCTAAGCGTTTATACAGCTCCCCTTGCTCCTGAAAGCAATGCACCATCATTGCAATGGTACGAACACCATCATTCATGTTAAAAAATTATTTAAAATTCCTGAAAGCTTCACTGAGCAAAGCCCACGAGAAGATGGTGTCTTTGCCAAATGTCCGTAAAATCTTCATTCTGTAAAGGGAACAGAGTGAAGAAAATTGAGTTGTTCCATCACAAAAGATGACAAATGCAGGCAGAGCTGAGATTGCACAATCACATGGTGATCTCATCACAGGATTCTTGCTGCATTTAATCCTTATTGACTGAATAAATAGGTATTCACTGCATAGTTCCAAACCTTACTCATGTTGCACTACTCATCCTTTTCACCAGCTGCAACATTAGCCATTTAATGAAGATTTAACTACAGCATCTGAGTGTTATTCTTCTTAATAACCCTAAGTTGAACTGATACTATTACCCAATTTTAGTGCAAGTATGTGAGCAGAAGACCAACACTGCTTAGAGAACACAGATTTTTAGATTTCTGACCAGAGTTTCTGAGCATCTCACTTGTAAGTGAATGTTGCACTTTTTAGAGCATTTGCCTGTCCAAAATATACATCCTGGGGACTGTAGTGCTCCTTGTGAGTATCCATTGTCTCTGTAACATTGGGTTAAATCTGGACATTCAGAAATAGTTTGGGTTTGAGACAGTTTGCTGTGATTATACAACTGCAGTTGCATAATAACAGTTACACAGCATATTCACAAGTATTAAAACCAGGTTTTCCCCACAACTCTTCCCCTAGTGAAAGCAGATTAATGATAAAGATTTGACAGTCTTCTTTCAGCCTGGGCAATATGCTCTAGCTGTGCTATCAGCCCTCACTTTCTGTGAGCCTATGGCCATCCCTGTGCTCCACCACCCTGTTTTCCTCATGGCAGACAATATCAAGAGTTTGGGGTTGACTCAATGATCTCCAGAAGTCCCTTCCAACCCTGAGCATTCTGTGAGTCCCAGAGGCAGGACAGAAAGCTGTTCATGTTGCTTTCAGCAGATACACAGGGGGCATCAGGTTCTCTCTCACCTGCCTCATGACCATTAATCCAGGTTGACAAGGAAGGGAGAGAGAAGTACAGTTCTTCTCGGCAGAGCAGATGAATGCAAAAGGCACTGTAAAAATGCACTTCCCTTTGGACAGGGAATAGAAAAGTAAGTGCCTCTGGCTAACAACTTTCCTAATTAGATCCTATACCCATGGCAGATTTGCATCAGCCTCTGTATCTAGACCTGCTGATCATAAAAGCAGAGAACCTTTGTTTACCTTCAGTTGTTTAGCCATCTGCACTTCTTCCTGATTAATGGCATCTCTAGTATCACCTGAGGGTTAAAAAAAAATATACCCTCAGAAAACGGAACATGAAATGTATACTTTCAAGTATTTTTCCATTATCTTAAAGTAACATCAAAACCCAAAATATTTATTGAATTTATTATACTTATTGTTATTCTTTGCAATTTCCACAATTCAGTTCTTGTATGTTTTGTGCCATTAATTCAAGGTATGATGAGCAAAGCCAGTGCAGTCTTGGAGTTGCTGATCATCAGTTTTCAGGACAAAACACATAATTATTAAATACTGCAAGTCTTCTGAGGTAATATTAAATAATTTAAAATGAAACATCTCTTTGTAGCTTATTCTGAAAAGCAGGATGAAAGTCTGACCTCAGCAAGTTATATTTACTTTTGCATCTTCTAAAGTACAAAACCAGATCTCCCAGAAGTACTTTGGCATGAATAAGGTTTGTCATTTTTTTTTCATGAGTTTTGTTCCCCTGAGATGAATATCTCATTTTAAAAATAAACATGAGTAAAGCCAACAAAACAAGTACACTATTATAACATGACAAGAGAAAGAAACATGGTTCTATGCAACAGTGAACATGCAGTTGTTCTGGGGGGAAAAAAAAAGGCAAAAAAGCTGCAGACTTCAGATTAAATAGCTTTCTGGAGGTGAAAGAACACTTAAAAATAGTTGCAAAAGTCAGCACTAACGTGCATCTAACCCAATATCTTGTCTTCCTTAAGCACTACCTACATTGGAGTACAAGAATAGTACAAGAACATATATTTCTCCCAAAATTGTCCTTGGCTCCAGCCATTTTCAGGGACTTCTTGAGCTGGATGTGGCCTCTGTAGTATTAGGAGCCCTTGAGAGATCTCCATGAACTTGTCCAACCTCCTCCTGAGCCACACAAACTTTTAGCAGTCACATCTTCTAGGCAAGGAGTCTAACCACTCAATTACCCTTTGATAAAAATCCACTTAATTTAATTATTTATTTCTTTTAGCCTGACTCCTGCTAGCTTTGTGTGATGTCCCATAGGCATTGTATGAAATAGACAGTGAACATAACCCCTACTCATCATTTCCACATCACACATGGGTATAACTTTTTTCATGTCCTCCTCTGCTCCCACCTATTGCCTAATTTCTGTCTGCAAAACTTCCTTTCACTCCTGATCCACTGACAGGTATGATATGGTGGCCCACCATGACAGCAAGACTTGGTCAGGCAGACTGTCAAAGCATGGGTGCACTGTCTGGTGGGTGTCACTTTTTCCTTAAAAAACAGCCTTTAAATGTTAGGAGTTCATCAGTACTGCTTCATCCTAATTGCATTATTCCATTAGCCCAAAGAACAAAGCTTCATCTTGCAGTACTTGAGGCATCAGCAGCCTGAGCTGTGAAGAATTACTGACTTTAACTCTATGAGGAACAGATTCTGTCAGCCTCATGTCCTCTTCCTAGACATCCAGCCTTCATGGCCAGAGTCAATCAAAATAAGCCCCCTCTTCTTACAGCATCCTGAGTAAATGATTTCCCACAGCTGTTCCTGATTCTTGTTCGAACATTCCCAAAGATGGCCAAAAGGCTGGACCACCTTCCCTATGAGGACAGGCTGAGACACTTGGCCTTGTTCAGCTTAGAGAAGCGGAGTCTCTAGGGAGACCTTCTAGCAACATTAAAGAGGGCCTGCAGGGAAGATGAGGAGGAACTCTATCAGGGAGTGTAGCAACAAGGCAAGGGGTAACAGTTTTGAACTGGAAGATGGTAGATTTAGATTAGGTATTTGGAAGAAATTATTTAGTGTGAGGATGGTGAGACACTGGAACAGGTTGCCCGGGGAAGTTGTGGATGCTCCATCCCTGGAAGCGTTCAAGGACAGGCTGGATGGGGCTTTGAGCAACTTGGTCTAGGTGTTCCTGCTCATGCAGGATGGTTGGAACTAGATGATCTTTAAGGTGCCTTCCAACCCAAACCATTCTATAATTCTATGAAATAATGGAAAAGGAGGTTTTCCTCATACTCAGCTCTGAATTTCTTTAGGTTCACCCAGCCATCCCCTATTGTAGCTTTTTTACACCCCTATACTATCTCCCTGCTTATGTTCATCCTTGAAAATCTTTAAAGCAAAGCACATCCCTTGAAACCTGCACACACTCCAACATTTACAGTCCTACAGCTCTTCTCTCAGGCTGCTGTGGGCTCAGTGCCAGGCTCTTGTTTTTGCAGCTGACATCCATAAGGGCAGAGACACACAGTGTGCTCAGGGAGGACCTCTTCCCAGGCAGAGCTGCATCACAAGGAGGGAAACCTACTAACAGCTAAGCCAGGGAGAGAGCTTCACCTTGCATTAAAGTGATGTTACCATTAACTCCAGAAACAAGATGGTTTCAGATACCACCATGGAGTCTTCAGCAGCAGCAAAATGAACACACTTGTTTTCTGGGTTGCCTTTTTTTGTTTGTTTTGTTGGGTTTTTTTGCATGCTGGCAGCCCACACTAGAGGCCAAGCCTGACCCATTGGCACCTTCTCTAACTGTTGGGGAAGGTGAGCAACCACCATGGCTTCTTTCTGCAATGGAACATCCTGAGTGAAGACATGAATGAGTTGTCACTATGCTCCAAGCCACCAGCAGGTACCTGGCAGAGCAAGGTCATTCATACTGCAGTATCTGGTAGATTTTCTTTATTAAATCTTTCTGATTTGCCTAATAAATTTTTGGCCTGTAGGCCAAATTATCTCATCTGCTTATGTGTTTCCTTTTGTGAAAGAGAATGTGTATGAACCTGGCCTGGCAAATCTCACAGTATTCATTCTGAATGCAGCTTCATTCTCTCTATTTTCCCTTTAGCTCTTCTCATTGTCTCATGCAATTTTAAGCATGTTTATTTCATGATGTCTTTTGAGTATAATCACTGGCCTCAGCCCCATGAACTAGGTGCAATTTACCCAGAATTAATGTAATTCCTCCCCTGTAATGTTCCATACATTGCAGTGGAAAGGAGATTAATATTACTTGGATCAGTCTGAAATGTAAACTATACTGCCCCACCACGTGTTTTCAGACATCTTCACATAACTTCAGCAATCTAGTCTCCTACTGTGGATTCTACCATTATTAAAGTCATCATTTTTACTGAAAACAGATGCAGGTATCATTGAATAACTATTGAAGAAAGAACCAGAAGCTGAGGTTGCACTCCGTAAGATTTTTTTTTCACATTTCTTTCTAAAAGTTTGCATTAATGTCAGCACAGACCAGACTCCAGTGAAGATGCAGGCACCACTGCCTCTTGGCAGTGCTAAATGCATGCATGCCCAGAAGGTCAGTGCAAGCAAACGTGAAGTGTGAGAGGGTTGATAATGCAGGGAAATGCATAGCACAGATGTGGGCAGTTGGCGACAAAGAAGTGTATTTGAGTGGAGAGGCTGAGAATTATAGTGGAAGAGGGCTGGGAAGAAGAGGTGAGCATGAAGCTTCTTAATAATCTGAAGGAAAAGAGAATGTGTGACTAGCAGGGGGTGGTGCAAGAAGCTGCCACGTAGCTGGGATCAGCTGTGCTGTGGGATGGAGAAAGCAGTCAATGCACTCCAGGTCAGCTCATATACAGACCTACAGGACTCCTGAAATATTTGCTTTGTTACAGCTTTCAGCTAATACCAAACAAAGCATCCAACTAGAACAGACTGTTCTCTTCCCAGTTCCTTGTGCCAGCCCAGTCTAAAACTTTGCTGGTTTCATGTCTGTGTGTGCTTTTGTTTTATTAATCATATAAGAGGATTTCACTCTATTTAGCATTGTCAAAATCTCCTCTGCTTTGTACTTTAGCCCTGCGTAGGGTTTGTATTTTGCACATTCTGACTGAATGAGGGCACTAATCCAACCCTGGGGTTGCCCACAAAATTTTTTTTAAGACCTTTGCTGCATGTTATCAAGAAAAAACTAATCTCTGCTTCTCACAGAGATGGAGATTGTTTTTACGAGGCCAAGGTTTATTCAAAATTAAGCTATCATGCCATATCATCAAGCTAAATCCAATAATGACAAAAATGGTGATCCTGAGAGTTCATCCACAGAGGCATCCTATTATTTTTTTTTCCAGACATTCTGGATAGGTGGTGTCTCACCTCTGTGCGTGCCCAGAACTGCCTCAGTCTCCAGCAGGGCTGAACAGCTCAGCACTACAGCTGGAGCAGACTCCAGAAGCTGCTCAAGTCCCCCCAGGGGCTCAGTCTGAAAGGTGTTTTCAGAGCACACAACAGGATTAGACCCTGCAAAGCACACTAATGGCAGATACTTCCTTTTACAATGGAGCCAAAGGAAGCCAGCAACCTTCTCATCTATCCCTTTTACTTAATAGCTGGTGGTTAGAACATGCAGCAAGGAAGGAGAAAAGCAAGGCTCAGTTCCCTACATTGGTCCCCAGATAATTCAAATTAGCCTCTTAGGTGCACCTCAATAAAGGCTAACCTGCAAGTGAGCCCTCTCCTCTCTCTTGTTACTGAAGCCATGATGCCAAGCTCAGAGGAATTCAGGACCCCACCAGGCCAGACACACACACAGACTCCCAATTCTTGGCTACCTGTGACAAGTCTTGGCTTCTCCTCCCAGAGGCATCTCCAGCACTGACCACCATGGCACATATGCTGAACTGCTTTGTTCCACAACATGTTCCTGGATTTCTTCAAGGATTGTTTCAAGTGGAGAAAAAGACGTGACCTGAGAGACAAAGCATGTAACCAGGCCCCTGCACTTCTACACAAGTGACCTGCCCACCCAAATGGGATCTCTTCCTGCTTCTCCTTCTGTACATATGTATCTCAATTTCCCATCAGCACAGTACACTAGCTTCCATAGGATGGGTATCAAGTATTTCCTACCAAGGTCAGTGCATCAAGCTGAGGGCATTTTACTGGATAGTACGTCGTGTCCATATATAAATATCTTCTTAAAAAATACTCTTCAGGGAAAGAAAATGAACAAATGTGGATTTAACCTTGTTCAATCAGAATGTGGACTCCAGATTTTGCATCTCATTCATGCACAATAATGGTGAAAAAGTACAAAATCCAAGTACAAATACTTAAAACTTAAGGAAAAGGGCAATCCACAGTCAAAACCTGTAACTAATAATTGCTCTGACACAATAATAATTGTTACCTAAAAAAACCTGGTTACTTAATTGGCCACAGGCAACTCCAGAACTTGTCAGCAATATCTGAACTTTAGTAGTTGGACTGTGCCCTTTAACTTTTTGAAAAAAACTGAGATAGGGTTTTGTATTAAGTTTGAAAAGCAGACATCTTGACTAAATGGATTTCATATTTAATTAATTTCAAATGTCGTAACTCTTCTTTTCCACTTCAGATCTCAAGGATTAATGCTCTATGAACACAGAGATTATCAGACAGCATTAAAATCATATTTCTTCTCCTTAGCAAAAACAAAACAAAACAAGTTTTCAAAACATATAGCTGACATTCTACCTGAAATTTAAATTATTAGGCCTCTTTTTTTTAGGCCACATTGCCTGATCACACAACTTCTTTACTCAAGCCGGAACCTTATAGCCAAGTTGATTTTGTGTAGATACTGGTAAACACACTTTATCACACTGACATTCAAAATGATGAAAGCTATTTCCACTAGTGTGCTGACAATGCAGAAGAATCTATTAAACCAAGTATTCTGTTACAAAAATGGTTAAAATCTTTACATTTTCTCTCCACAGCGTTGTCCTGTGTATTTCAACCAGACATCTAAAAATTCTTTCTGAATATTTGCTTCTACCTTAAAAATAGAGAAAAAAAAACACCAAACCCAAACCCATAAAAACACTAAAGAAAAAGCAAACGAAGTTGAGACAGGAACCTCAAAACAATAAAGAGGCACCAAGCAGTGCAGCACTAGCCTCCTAATGACAGGATTTATTATATCTATTTTCTATTGTCACATCTTCCCTCATGATGATTCACTGTAGCCTGTTTCAAATGATAAGACAGGATCAGATTTCCTGGCTTCATTCCCAGTCTTTTCCTTTGCTTCAGGGCTTCTCCCACTCTCTCCTGCCCACTTGGCACTCACAAACAGCACTACTAACCCATTTCAAAAAGTTTGTAAGGTTTGATAACTGCGCCTAGAACCCTCATTGTTTTCACTATTTCTAGCTTCATACCCAAACCAGATCCCACATTTCACTCCCATGCACCACCCTCAACTAAGGAGCCTTTTGTTTTGCACAAGACTTTAAAAGCTCATGCAGTCAGGTGCTCTACTCAAAACTCAAAGGGAGAATGCTTAAGGTTGAGAAAACAGCCGGTGGGAGCAGAAGGAGAGAGGATATTAAGAGAGTAGTAAATCACAGGGAATCAAACAAGTTTCTCATTTGTTACCTGTACTTCTGTTTACAAACTGCCAGCTGAAGAGTCAAGTCAGGCTTTTCTCCCACTCTCAGCAAAACTGATATTAACACACGTCAACATACAGCAAGAATTTCAGTACTGCCAGTTCTGAATCTATTTCCTTTTTTCAAACACCCTTAAATCCCCAAGTTATATCTTTCCCAACCTTTCTAGAGATCTTCTACTATGACAGTGATTTGGCTGTTAACAGCTTCATACCTATCTTGTTTCCCAGCTGTTCTCTCTACCTCTTTGCCTTGGCACGAGGGTGAGCCATACCTTTCAAAAGCTACAGTGCTCTCAAGACTCCTGTTCCTTGTAGAACAACAGTTACTTCCAGCCAGAAGGATTCCAATAGAAAAAGCAATGTACACTTTTCTGCAACTTATGGTATCCTTAGAGAAGGCATTTGATTGGGATGGAAGCACCTTCCTCATTTTACGTCCCACCCAAATTACCTAAAAGGTTGCAGCTGTCTCAGCAGAAACGCATCCCAGCAGGGTCCTAACTTTCAATCCCACCCCCAAAAATGTAAGTGAATAGTGCCAGCTGGACTTTCTCTTCCTAGCTCCCAAGTGTGTGCACACAAGTTTCTTTCTGGCATTCTGGTTTTGGCTGGGGTTTTTGTTTGTTTGGTTGGTTTTGGTGTTGTTTTTTTTTTATGTCCTGTGCCCTCCAAGCTCTCCTGTTCTTGCCAGACCCCACAGCTAACTCGCCTTGATAAACCATCTCCTAAATACTGACTCCACAGCAGAGTATCTCCTCTCCTGAAATACATTGTTAAGAAGTGACGGCTGCTGTTGTGGGAAGTTGCCTTTGGGACCAGGTGAATCCCAGCAGCGAGAAGCAGCCTCCGCCAGGCTCCCTCCCCCAGCCCAGCTACCGCTGCTGGCAGAAAGCTGCAGCGGGGCCTCTGCTGGAAGAACAGGCTCCTGCACCCAAACACCCTCATACTAACAAAGGAGTAGCAACACATCTTAATTTCTTCATATTTGTCTTCCCGATTTTTGACCTTTCCAGCACAATGTGCTGTCACACTGCTCTCCCCCCAGTGACTAGGAAAGTCTCTAATAACAGCCGTTTAAGGAAAGCACCCATGTTTCCACTCAGCTGTAATTAATGAACAGAGTAATCCTGCTGCTGAGCTAGCAGGGGAACCCCATTACATTACCGGCTTCAGAAAAGATGAGAACAGTCAGCTGACAGTAACTCCCCCAAGCAGGTTTGGTCATTTTATGTCACCTTCCCCAATTTTTCCCAATCAGCCAGACTCGGTTGAGTGAAGAAATCAGTAACCCCACTGTGTGCAACCAAGACAATGCAAGGATCTGTCCCTTCCCTGCTGCAAATTCTCCTACAAATAGTTATTTTAGAGATAACTCTCTGTGAACTCAGCAGAGGAAACATACAATGATGTCCTGGCACAGTTGCTGCCTCCCTTACTACATATGAGGGTTTCAAAATGAGTTTGCATTTATTTTGTCACTACTCTAGCTAGTATGTAGCTAAATGACAGTTTTCACAAGCATTTTAAATGGATCACATTTTACAGACACAAAAATTAACAAAATTACCCCTGAAGGATTTCTAAAAACACCAAAAAAAAATTAAAAATATTCCTCTTTAGCACATGAATTGATATTTTGCCATGTTCTGAATGAGCGGTAGCAACTCCAGTCTGCGTGGGCAGGATTTAATATTATTAATTTAGTTTTATCATTGATCTTCAAAACAGTCATCTATCAGAAATTACCAATGACAAATGCCTGAAGAAAACCTCATTTAAGTACCCTAGAGCTCTCATGAGTTTGACAATAAAGGAGGGCTTGGCCAAATGGCTTGTTACAGATGCAGACATGGCAGGAGACACTTGTGACATACCTTCACAAGCAGGGATTTAAAAAAAAACAATAAAAATTACACTGCGTGTAATTGCCACATACAAAACATGCAGCTAGGTGACAAAGGAAGAAGACAATGGCAAGAAGAACTCCATGCAGTGAAAACAGCCCCTGCAAAGTATGGAGTCTTGAGCTCAGCTGGACCAACCACTGTTACAGACGTGGAAATGCACGATGGCCATTTTAGACAGTGTGGAAGGAAATTCTGGAAGATGCAAAGGTCAGAGTTTGTATCATGAGGATGCGTGAATTAAAACATCCCAAAAAAACCCCACAAAATTAAACTTCTTGAATATCTGTTCTTCCAAGGACTGTATTTTATTTTACAAAATTACTTATAAACCAACAAAGGCAAAAGCAAAGCAGCTTTTTTTTTTACCTGTCATGTTTTCACCTTTGTAATTGCATATGACCTATATACCCTACAGTTTCCTGAGTCACCTTAGATAATACACTATTAAGAACTATCCCATGCTTCTTGGCATTTTCATACAGTTTATGCCCTTCGTTCCTATGTTAAAGTTCAATGCACACACATCCCAGCCTCCTTTGCCACCCATAAATCATAGAAGCATAGAACGGTTTGGGTTGGGACCTCGAAAGGTCATCTAGTCCAACCCCCCTACAATCAGCAGGGACACCTCACACAAGAATATATGCTCAGAGACCCACCAAGCCTGACCTTGAATGTCTCCAGGGATGGGGTCTCCACTTCTCTAGGCAACTTGTTTCAGCAATGCACCAACCTCATAGTAAAGAACTAATGTCCTAATGTCCTGCCTAAATCTACCCTTCTCTAGCTTGAAACCATTACCCCCTGAACAGGTCTTCCTCAGCATCCTTATAGGCCCTCCCTCTCAGGTATTGGAAGGTTGTTATAAGGCCCCCTTGGAGTCTTCTCTTCTTCAGGCTGAACGACCTCAACTCTCTCAGCCTGTCTTCATAAGAGAGGTGCTCCAGCCTTCTGATCATTTTTGTTGCCCTTCTCTGGACATGCTCCAAGAGGTCCCTCTTGTGTTGGGCGCTCCAGAGCTAGACGAAATACTCCAGGTGAGGTCTCACCAGCGCAGAGGAGAGGGGCAGGAATCACCTCTCCTGCTCTGCTGGCCACACTTTTGATGGTGCTTCCAGCAGTGTCCCTTTCTCCCACCCCACTCCCAGTGCCTCTTCCCCAGTGAGCAGGGCACAGAGCTGCC
>NW_009970726.1:6831970-6858291 GCF_000747805.2 Chaetura pelagica
TTTCCCTACCAACCGGTTGGCAGAATGAGGCTTGTCCAGACATGTAGCCTGTAAGGAGCTGCACTGGGAAGGAGCAGATATTCCAGCTCTGCTTGTCAAGTCTGCATTTCAAAGATTGTGCTGGGTGTGGGAAATAACAAAGAGGGTCTGTCGGTCCACATGCAAAACCCCAGTCTTTTGCCCCAACTACCAGGCTGTAGCTCAGGACCTGAATACATGTCCCCACTTGCCCCTTCTCACTAAGTTTATACTAGTCTCACTCAGTGACACAAGCTCCATTTTTCTTCCATCTGACCTGTCAAAACTACGTACATGTATTTTAAAATACTTACTTTTTTTCCCAGTGCTCTGAGAAAGCGCATCCAAAACAGGCAAGGCTACAGCCTTGAGGAAAGAGGGCTGGGAGCAGATAGTAGATCTTCTCAACTACTTTACTCAAAAATGGATGACAGGTATTACATCTGTAGAGTCTTAATTGATAGAGGTTTCTTAAGGCTTTTGCACAGATGGAATGCTTCCCTAGCCCAACAGAAGACTACTGTTGTTTCCAACAGGAATGTTACATCTTCCCAAATCTCTTTCACCAGCTGCAATGGGCACATCTGATTCACAGCCATGACTCAGATTTTACGCAGCACGTGCTTTGTGGGTGTACATCTATTCCCTTTCATTTGTGGCAACAGCAAAGCTTAGCTACATCATTCCAATACAGTAAATCATGAGGCAGCAGACACCCACTTAGGGGAAGAGAGAAAGAATTTCACCTGGAAATGCTGGGATGAGTTACAGGTGAGATTCACATGACTCATTTTGGTGTCTTCAGATGGCAGTCAGGCAGAATATATGTGCAAATCCAAACAGGTAGTTCTGAAAGCCTAATTTCCAAGTCTTTCCAAGATTCCAGATGGTGAGATGGCCCCTAAACTTAAACGTTCAGATACTCATTCATTAATGGTAACTGGATTACTAGCTATCACTTAAGTCTATTACGGACATCAGTAAACACAGAGGACAAATTTGCATACAGAATTCTGAGCACTGCTGTTCTGCACTGGGAAGCAGATGGCTCATCTTCAGTGTCCCAATCCAGACTAGAAATCCGATGCCCACAGCCCCAGCTCCCACAGGAATACCTTCATGACTAAAACACAGAGAGATCCCTTGTCCAAATTACTATTTTTTAATTCCTTGAATATTGCAGTGAAAAATACACAAAAAAGCCTAAGGAAACAGGCAAGAGTTCATCCCTCTTGACTTGTTTACCTTCAAGCCACTTTTAAGTTCATTTACATTCATGAGAGGTAATAAGCCTTTGCTTGCCTTACTGGATGACTGGGGCAGTCTCCTGATCGAGGAAAGAATGAAGACTCAGTAAAAAGGCCAGGCCTCCTGTTTCTTGAATGCCCACTGGCAGCAGTGGTTATACCTGCTCTTTAAAACACAACAAAACCTTGGAGAACATGTGATGTGCTAGATCCTGTGCACACAGATACACTGGGCCAACTTCTGAGGCTCAAGTCAGTAAACTGTTCGTATCCTTCCACTGACAGCTTCCTCTTGATTAGGTCTAGGCAGCACTTCATTTATCTTACTCCATGTCTCATGGCCCTCTAAAGGGGCCAAATGCCTGGCTTAAAACAAATTAAATAAAACATTTCTGAATTGGCTTTGAATTTACAGATACTATATATATATATTTATATATATATATGTGGACTTACATAATATCATGAGTTTCATATATTATCTTTTTTATTCTCTCAAACTGAAGTTTTGATGACCATTAATTCTATCAAGCTGGCAGCTGGGAAGAAGAAAGGAAAATAGGCCCATGTGTAGAGGTTTTAAAGAAAACAGCCTAAGTACGTCTTGTGAAACTGAACTGAAACTGTTCAACCTAATGTGAAAATCTGAGAAGTGTTACACTTTTTTTCGTATATACCTAGTAAGCTATAGATTATATAACTGGCACTAAAAGACAAGCAACAAGTGACCTGCCAAGTTTCAAAACTGTCCTCAAACCACTCCTCCTTAATAACTGTCAGCAACTATACTGCTGCTGTTCACAGCTGCTGGAAAAAGATAGTTTGACACACATCAGAACCACCAGCTTTCTCCAAAAGGTGGTAATTACAGTGTTTACCATTCAGTGATTTTGTGAAGAACAAGGTCTCTTTCAGAAGAAAACATGCCTCAGAATCTCCTTATGTATCCATTGCTCCCGTAAACACTTAATATATCAAACCTTGGGTTGGGTAAGAGTCAGATTGAAAACACTGATACATTTGCTACAGACATTGGGAAGTGGTTCATCCATCCTACTTTACTTTCTGTAAATACCAAATACATGGGGGTTTTGTTCATGGTGTGTAACACTACATGAGAGAAGACTTGGAGAGAAATATTTATAATTTTATTTCAGTGGAAGAGTGAAAGGAAAGACACACAAAGTTAGCATAGCTCTCCTCAGTATAAAGTATCAGAGGAGATGCCTGGCTAGTCCAGAAGCTCTAGAAAGGGTTCATATACAGCAAGTTCACCAGTGGTTCAAGTGTCAAGTTTTTACTTGATACTAATGCACACATCCATTACTTTCCCCAGCTGAGCAGCAGGAACTTATTTCAGAGTTAAGGCAAGCTGTTCACTACTCCAGTCAAAGCAACTCAACAAGTCAATACTTCAACCTTGCTGAAATCACCACCGATAGTTTTCAGTCACAAGGGTCATAAAGAGGGTGTAGAAATGAATGGTAGAAATAATTCCCTAAATTACTAGAACTGTTTTAGAAGTGACTAACTTGTTTCATACAACGTCCCAGGCTTAGAAGAGTCCTTTACTTCTCAGATGCACATGCAAGACTGGACTTACTGGAGATATTAAGGGAGCTTTCAAGCCTTCTGCTGCATTTTGCTAGGACAGCTGATGGGAGCATCACCAACACATGGCCATGCCAAATCACTGCTGCTCTGAATACCCTAGCACACTTCTTCAAACGCATGACAACTAATCTAAATAGTAACATTGTTAATTAATACATTAATGTTTAAACTATTCAAAGATAAAGAACACAAAGATACAGTTCTAGTACTTCTAAAAGGGAGGCCAACAGGCCAGCCTCCTCATCTCCTCCTTTCCTTTTGCTGGCTCTTACTTCCTTCTCCTATTGCTGCAATTGTAAATTCCACAAAATGGAGACAACAGAAATGCACATCCAAGCTACATGTGTCTCATGACTTTTATTATCATATTTGTTCACCCTCCTTCTTTAAAACCACACACACTTAAGTTTAGGAAATCTTGTATTGTTTAAAATTACCATACCCAAACAATGTTTGATCCTTCCTCTTCTTTTGCCTAACAACTTGGGAAAACTTGGTTTGTTATCAGCTTGTAAGTGCAGTACAACTTACCATAGGGCAAGCAAAGACAACCTCAGATTTGTAATAAAAGAAAATACTCAGTGCAACAACAATTGCTTCTGGAGAATATGTTTTCACAGATTGTAATACCTTAGACTAATGCCAGGTACTTATCATCTTTGTAAAGCATGGACAGTTATAATCTATTTGCCCTAGAGTACAAATAATTTATTCTGCTCACAAATAAATACTATGCTGTATGATTTTAAAATTATTTTTTAAGGATAAGAAAAGGCTTTCTAAGCATAGCTGAAAGATAACTGCTTATAAAATGTATTTCTCCTTTGACCAGTACTTGTACTCTGCTCCTTATTTGGAGAAGTGATGTACTCATTGAAAGGTGTCTTAAAAAGTAATTATACTCTCCACTTTGAAAACTGTTTCTCATGTTATGGTGATTTCAGTACCTTTCATAGCTCCAGCAGCAATGTATGAACACATTGAAATACAGATATACATTTTTCTTCTGTAGAATAAGATAATCAATCTGAAGACAAATAAAACATCATAGAAATATATTTTCAGTTAGCATAAGAATTATTGATAACACTCAATCCTAGAAGTAAAGCACAATTTGATACCAGAAATGTATGAGATGTTTCCAGACTCAGCTGTATGGCTCCCAATAAACTAACTGGTCATACATGTTAGGTGACTTATAACAAACAAAAATAAATAAACAAGTAAATAATCTCTAGAATTAAACCAGTTTCTTCCCATGAAAAATTAAAAATGCATGGCATTTTCAGATGTTTACTCTTTTAATAATGGGCTTCCCCCATTAATACTCATTAGCACTTTGTATTTTGAAATGACACTTGCCTCCAGATTTATTTAGAATCATAGAATCATCAAGGTTGGAAAAGACCTTCAAGATCATCCAGTCTAACTACCCACCTTACAACCCCTAACCACTAAACCATCTCCCAAAGCACCATGTCCAGCACCATGTCCACCTGTTTTTGAACACCTCCAGGGATGGTGCCTCCACCACCTCTCTGGGCAGCCTGTTCCAACGCCTCACCACTTTCTGTGAAGAAATTTTTCCTAATACCCAATCTGAACCTCCCCTGGCACCAGCTTGTAGCACCACACTACAAGCTGCATGACTGTGTGCCAGCAATGACTTCAGTGACTTACCCCAGCTACAGAGAGCTGAATCTTTGCACTGCTTTTTTCCTTAGGGGGAAGGTGTGAGTTATGAAGTAAAACTCAAAAGGTTTCCCAGCTATAGCCATGTTTCCCAAGAGGCACTGAAAAGACTGAGTTTGTATATAATTATGACAGCCGTTGTGTGGGGATGCCAACTGCACTGAAACATATGAATGTTTTTAACTCCCTAAACATGTCTCAACTCAGCAGTATGCTTATCTAAAAAACAAAATATTACTTTTGATGTTTTAGGTATGCAGAAATTCAGATAAGGTAATGCTAAAACTTTACACGTTTGGGCTAGAGCAGTAGTTTTTGTTTTGTCTATGAAGTATTCTGAAAGTACATTTGTTCAGGCTTTTTTCAAACTCAAGTCTTAAAATTTTGCTACTGCAATCACTATTTAAAGCTTTTATTAACCCTTTTATGAAGAAACACGCTTAAGATCTGTTGACTTACACACAAGTTACAAAATAAAACACATTTGTTTCCAGAAGCTTTGGTGTTACAGTTTGTTTTCTGGAGAAAGGATCTGATGATACAATGATCAGACAATATTTTTTCTGTTGTGTCACAGAATATTCCCTCTATTCTATTTTTTTCTGTTGTAAGAAGTAATGAATTACTTTTTATAAAGCATGAAAGTGTTTCACATTGAAGTAGATGAAAAGTAGCTCCAGTCAAAATTTATGCTAATGTCTTCTCCTGTTTGCTACACTTGGTGACCCTGTCAGCACCTCTGCAGTCTCCCAACACACACACAACTCTGACCTACCACTTCAGACGACTTACTCAGCTATATTGCAATCAGCTAAAGACACCACGTCTTAAGACATAAATGCATTCTAAAAATCTAGGTATCAGGGCAGTGGTATAAAATACATAAATATGGAATAAGTATTTAGTGCCCTTCATTTTTTATTGCCCTTTATGCACCCTTAGCAAAATCCACATAAGGAAAACTACCACTTCTTTATGCATTTCCTCATTCACTATAGAAAGTTTACTATACCCTCCCAGAAGACACATGAATGCGATGCCACTTAAGAGACAGCAATAACCTGAGAGTTGCAGATAAACCTTTCCTACAGTGAAGAACTAGAAAAAAGAAGGAAAAAGCTCTCCCACAAAAGGTTTTTTTCCTTTAAAATTAATCCTTGATCTGTGGACTTCCAGTAGTCAATGAGACATCATTCTCTAGAATTAAACCAGTTTCTTCCCATGAAAAATTAAAAATGCATGGCATTTTCAGATGTTTACTCTTTTAATAATGGGCTTCCCCCATTAATACTCATTAGCACTTTGTATTTTGAAATGACACTTGCCTCCAGATTTATTTAGAATCATAGAATCATCAAGGTTGGAAAAGACCTTCAAGATCATCCAGTCTAACTACCCACCTTACAACCCCTAACCACTAAACCATCTCCCAAAGCACCATGTCCAGCACCATGTCCACCTGTTTTTGAACACCTCCAGGGATGGTGCCTCCACCACCTCTCTGGGCAGCCTGTTCCAACGCCTCACCACTTTCTGTGAAGAAATTTTTCCTAATACCCAATCTGAACCTCCCCTGGCACCAGCTTGTAGCACCACACTACAAGCTGCATGACTGTGTGCCAGCAATGACTTCAGTGACTTACCCCAGCTACAGAGAGCTGAATCTTTGCACTGCTTTTTTCCTTAGGGGGAAGGTGTGAGTTATGAAGTAAAACTCAAAAGGTTTCCCAGCTATAGCCATGTTTCCCAAGAGGCACTGAAAAGACTGAGTTTGTATATAATTATGACAGCCGTTGTGTGGGGATGCCAACTGCACTGAAACATATGAATGTTTTTAACTCCCTAAACATGTCTCAACTCAGCAGTATGCTTATCTAAAAAACAAAATATTACTTTTGATGTTTTAGGTATGCAGAAATTCAGATAAGGTAATGCTAAAACTTTACACGTTTGGGCTAGAGCAGTAGTTTTTGTTTTGTCTATGAAGTATTCTGAAAGTACATTTGTTCAGGCTTTTTTCAAACTCAAGTCTTAAAATTTTGCTACTGCAATCACTATTTAAAGCTTTTATTAACCCTTTTATGAAGAAACACGCTTAAGATCTGTTGACTTACACACAAGTTACAAAATAAAACACATTTGTTTCCAGAAGCTTTGGTGTTACAGTTTGTTTTCTGGAGAAAGGATCTGATGATACAATGATCAGACAATATTTTTTCTGTTGTGTCACAGAATATTCCCTCTATTCTATTTTTTTCTGTTGTAAGAAGTAATGAATTACTTTTTATAAAGCATGAAAGTGTTTCACATTGAAGTAGATGAAAAGTAGCTCCAGTCAAAATTTATGCTAATGTCTTCTCCTGTTTGCTACACTTGGTGACCCTGTCAGCACCTCTGCAGTCTCCCAACACACACACAACTCTGACCTACCACTTCAGACGACTTACTCAGCTATATTGCAATCAGCTAAAGACACCACGTCTTAAGACATAAATGCATTCTAAAAATCTAGGTATCAGGGCAGTGGTATAAAATACATAAATATGGAATAAGTATTTAGTGCCCTTCATTTTTTATTGCCCTTTATGCACCCTTAGCAAAATCCACATAAGGAAAACTACCACTTCTTTATGCATTTCCTCATTCACTATAGAAAGTTTACTATACCCTCCCAGAAGACACATGAATGCGATGCCACTTAAGAGACAGCAATAACCTGAGAGTTGCAGATAAACCTTTCCTACAGTGAAGAACTAGAAAAAAGAAGGAAAAAGCTCTCCCACAAAAGGTTTTTTTCCTTTAAAATTAATCCTTGATCTGTGGACTTCCAGTAGTCAATGAGACATCATGCAACCTAAAAAAATATTCCAAATAAGATATATCTACATATATATTTTTATATGCACACAAATACAATTTCGCAAAAATAGAACATTCAAAGTTAACTTAATATTTCTCTTGTCAATGATAATTGCAGGCATAGCCATTAGGAAGCTCTTTTCCACGGCAGGCATTCAGTGTGCTCATACACTTGAATGTTCTTAAACTCCAATTACTTCCAGTGGTAGATTTAGTACCTTTTAAAATTATACTTTGCTTATATGAGAGTGAACAGTCACTAGACAACCCCTGAAAAACAACACAGGACATGAAATACCCCATGGACTTCTTGTCCCACCCAAATCACTGGAACTCTACCCAGGGCAGAGGAAAACCAAACATGGCAAATACAACCATATGAGTTAGGAGGGAACAGGAGGAAAAACCACTATGGGCTTATGTGGAAACAAATATTAAGTACCTACCTATGTAGTGCTTCTACTCAATGTGTTAATGAAACACCTTTCAATTACCAGTCTGCTATATTATTTCCCATCAATAGGGTGGTTTCACAAGCTACTGAACTGTATCTTTCATGTTCATGATAACCATTCCTAATTCTTTGTGAAATATATTACTTGAATCCCCTCAAACATCTGTTTATTTTATCTTGTAACATATTCCTGTGGTGTGAGATTAAGAGACACAGAGTAGGCCTCCAGGCACTGAGAATATAAGTTAGCCTAATCTTGACAAAACAAGATGTGCACTTAACCATAAATATTTTTTTTTTATAATCACATCAAACATAACATACCTGGTATTCAGTTTTATAAAAATTAATTCTTACATCAGATCTACTTCTGAGGTTACCCAAACACATAACATTATTTTTACTTTTCCAGGTCTGAATAATATTTACAGACATTAATGCTATATCCATTTCTACAATCATTCCAGACACATTATATAACTTTATTTTTTTATTTGACAAGCAGCAATATCATGTTCGTCATTGTTTTTACATTTTAATGTAGATACAATTATTAGGTTATCTGTCATATTACAATATTTAGGTGTTGGTTTTTTTTACCTTGTCTTAAGATACATTAAAAAACATCAACTGCAAACGTGAAAGGGGAGGGGGAAAAAAAAAGCATGGTACCCAACCAATTTTCCACATTTCAGCAATACTTCACTCATTCTTTTAGTAAAGTTTTAAGAAATGTCATAATGACATGAGCTTGAAATATCTATAGGCATTTTCATTGACGCTCATGACATGGCACTGGTGATGTTGTAAACAGCAGAAAAACAGGGGCTGCCAAGTGACCAATTATGGAGGCACAGGCCTGCCTCTTCCCACAGGAACACACCAAACAGTGACAGCAATGATCTCCTTACAATCATACCTGCAGGATAGCAATATCATGCTACATAACTGTACTCGTCTGCAGAGGCCTGGCTTCGCTCTATGTATTGTTTGTCTATCAGGACTTCAATACACTTCTTAATCATGCTGATACTTGGGTTAAACCTAGCCCTTGATTGGCTAATTACCTGGAAAAGAAAGACAAAATTTTTCATTATTTTTTACTTACAACAGTTACAAATGCTATTAATGTTCACTAGGACTTTAAGGCAAATTCACTGTGCTTTTCTTTTAAAGACAGGATTAAACAAACCTGGAATAGTTAATTTACAGTGAATAACAAAGCACCTCTATACATCAGTGTCAGGATACTTAAACTGAGTGAGTCATTGGTTAGTTTGACTGCTTGATAACCAGATATTCTCACTCCTCTTACTTACTTGCTTGGTCCCAGTAGAAATGAAGAGAAATATTCAGGTTAAAAATTAATCTGATATTAACACATTTCTTCACTTTATTTTTATCACAGTTTAAGCAAAGTGAAAATTTTGTAAAAGCCTATGTGCCTTTCCATGCTCGCCCTGCTAACTGACTTCTCTTCCAAGACTAGATCCCTTTTTACTTGTTTGTGTGCTTTTGTCATTCTAGAATATTTAATTTATGGACTCATTAATTTTGCTTTCGTTACATCAGTCTTACTTGGAAATTGAATGCCTGAAAAATGTGTTAATTTTAGTTTTTATTATAGCTCATGCCATTCTGAATGGTTAAATTTCACTTGATTCCATTTTTCAAAACTGCCTCTAAAGTTGAACACAATTTTTCTCCCATCCATCACCACTTTTGTTATCATAAAAAGAGAAGACATTTTCATTTAACAAAGATTCACGAAACTTTTGGGTTTTTATAGCATTAAAAAGACTGTTAGAAGACATAGTACGTAGCAAATTTCAACAATTCTGATGATATTGTTATAATAAAATCTTGTTAATTCTTAAATAGCACAGTTTAAGTATCTTAAAAACGCAATCTAACTTCAGATATTCCACTACAGTAGACAATAAGATTTGCAAGAAAAAAATAACAATTATTTTTCAGAAAGTTTGCTGAACAGTCCTAGATAATACTCTTAATCACAAAAGAGACAGTCCAAGTAGCAATAATTTCGTAAACTTACACTACTTTGCTGCTGCTGCAGCTTTCAGGATATGAGCTGTGAGCTGGACTTGCTTTGTTTTGTCAAAGTTCCAGCCCATGTACACCTGGTCCTGGAAGGATTTCAAATGGCTCAGCTGCCTGAAAGGTGTAAATGGAGTCCCCCTACTGCTTGCCTCCTTTCCTATACAGTTTGAGACAGTGAAGGTGAACCTCTCTTGCTTCAGCCACTGAAGGTAGCCCTAAAATTTGGGGAGTTCTATCTGGAGCTTTGCAATACATACAGTAAAAAAAAAAATATTGTAAAAAGAAATCTTAACTATGCATTGTGGAAGAAACTGCTGCTGCAGGCAAAACTTTAGATGTCTCTTAATAGTTCTCAGTTTTGCCTGTTCTCTTGTGGAGAAGAGGAGGAAGTGGTGTGTGGTAACAGACTATCTATTAACTTGGAAAATTTGTCACATTTTACTTTCATGGCAAACCTGTAGCAAAGAAAATTGGTATTACTTTCTCCTCTATACTTCCTAGCAATGGTGAGTTAAAAAAAAGATCTTCCTACTCAAGTGTCACAATGTATTTTGTCTATAGCTTCTTAATTGTTCTGTAAAGAAAGTGATTTTTATTTCAGCTGAATTTCCTGTTTTCTTTACAACTTCTCATCCCTGGCTTTGTCCAAGCTCTGGAGCTTCTTGGAGCCCTCTGTGAGCCAACAGAACTCACCAGGTAGAACCACCCAGCAAAGCAAACAAAAAGCTCAAAAGAGCAAGTTTTGTTGGGCTAGCAGCCAAAGGTCTGGAATGTTCCACAGCAGTACAAATGAGAAGAAACTTGGTATTAACAAGCTAGTAGATTTGCTCAGATTTCATCTAACTTCAGTCCTACACTCAAACTGATTGTTTATCAACAGACTTCATGTACTTACTTAGGACAGAGAGAACAAAAGATAGAATTCTTATTGGTGGAGTTTTTCTGGGGAGTTGGTTTTGTTTTATCAAAGACAATACAAATAAGAAGGATGGACAGAAATATCTGATGGTCAGACTTAAAAATTTGCTGGGAATGACAGCATTGACCTTTCCTCTCCACAACTCCCACTGATCTTACTCATTTTAAGGGAAAAGTCACCTCATACTGCAAGCAACTGCAGCATGGAGCTGAAATTAAAACTACCAAGGCATATCTAACACAATGCACTATTCATCAAAGACCACATGCTGACATACACAAGCCTACAAAGGGCCTCATGTATTTTCTTGGACACCTCACTGTAAATGAAATGTGTGGTGCTGTAGTCTTAATTGTTAGAATCAGAGCTAACTACATTAAGGCTAGGAGTCTTTCAATCATATCTCTAGTTACCAATACAATCCTGCCCTTATATCTCAGAAAAAAATATTAATGAGGTGACAAAACATTAATCATTCATAGGAAACAGACTTCCTTTCAGAAGATTCATTCTTACTCCTCAAAAAGTCAGAGTAGACATTTAAAGTGAATGCATTCTTTTGAAGTATATAAACATAACGATAAAAGTAGCAAGAACTAAGTATATACGTCACCATACTTGGTAACAATATCACACATTTTAAGAAATAAAAAGGCTCTTGACAGTAAATAAAATCTTACTACAAAGTTGGCAGGGGAAAAAAAATGTTGGACAGTCAAGCTGGTTATGCATCCTCTTACAGGTTTAATAGAAGTGATGGTTATTTAGCTTTTCATAAAGGTCAGTCTACTAAGAAAGTTGAGCATGCTCAACTTGGAACCATCTGGCACTTTTGCCTCATTTTGCCTCAGAGCACTGGAACAGACTGCCCAGGGAGGTTGTGGAGTCTCCCTCACTGGAGACATTCAAAACCCACCTGGATGAGTTCCTGTGTGATGTACTCTAGGTGACCCTGCTCTGGCAGGGGGGTTGGACTAGATGATCTCTTGAGGTCCCTTCCAGCCCCTAAGATTCTATGATTCTATGATTCATACAACACGAAGCAAAACAAATTACTGAGCTCAAAGCAGACATAACCAGACAGAATTTCCACTTAACATGAGATTTTAATCTTTGTGTTTAAGCATTAAGTATACAAAACCCTGCCTCCCCACAATTTGCTCTAAAACCTGGCAATAATTTTAAAGTGCCTCACAAACTGTTGAGAAGATACCTGACATTTTAAAGAATCTAGCTCAGGTCCCAGTAACTTTTTAGCTGAGGCAGCATGGAGATCAGCACAAATTAATTCAAAGTGCAAAAAAGAAGGAAAAATTAACCCTAGTGGATTTTTGTACTGCTTCACCTTATTGCTAGAGGTTTCGTAATTGCTCAGTTAAGGCGACATATACTATACTGCAGCACAGATATAAATTATTTGGAATCCTAGCCTTCAGTTTTAAATGCTCTAGTTCACCTAGGACATAGGCAGTATTCAAAATTCAGAAGTCAAGATTAAAGGATAAAGGATATGATTTTCTAAAGTGTTATAAATTTAGTTAAAAGCCAAGCTAAAAAACCAACACTGGTCGATATGGCTGGTGATAGCTAAATGAAGCACCAACTTTACTTAGCTTTTAACTGAGTAACAATAAAAATATCCAACTTTCTTGAAAAACATAAAAAAGTTCCTGATTTCAACAGACTGTTCTATTCTGCAAGCTCAAGAGCAAAACACAGCAGAGACGTGTCAGATAGTGCCTCCCAAGTTAAACAAAGGAAGAAGCAACCAGAAAGGATTTTGTTTCCAAAACGTAGAATCATAGAATCACAGAATGGTTAAGGTTGGAAGGGACCCCGGATCATCAGGTTCTAACTCCCTTGCTACGAGCAGGGACACCTCACACCAAATCAGGCTGCACAAGCCTCATCCAGCCTGGCCTTAAACAACTCCAGGGAGGGGGCACCAACAACCACCCTAGGCAACCTATTCCAGTGCCTTACTACCCTCATGGCAAATAATTTCTTCCTGATGTCTAACTTGACTCTCCGTTCTTTCAGTTTAAAAATATTACATCTTGTCCTGTCACTGCCCTCTCTGCTGAAAAACTCCTTCCCAGCTTTCCTCTAGCTACAGATACTAGAAGGCAGCTATAAGGTCTTCCTCGAGCCTTGCCTTCTCCAGGCTGAACAGCCCCAACTCTCTCACAGCCTGGCTTCGTAGCAGAGCTGCTCCATAAAAATTCGTAATCTATTCCACCCTTATAAGCTGGTCTGAAGCAAAGCACACTTTGAAAACTCTTTCTAAATATCAGAAAGTAGGAAGAAAAAAGTATTTTCAAAGATGAAACAGGGCCTGTTGACCATTTTACAGTTTTAAATGTAAATTCTTACAGGATTTCATCATAATTGCATGGATGGTTTAAGTAACAGAAAACCAAATAACCAAAGATTGTGAGAATAATCAGGACCTAAGCTGGCTCATTTTTTAGACATTCAAAATCAGATTTCTTAAATTAAGCTTGCTTTCAGAGTATTTGTGCACGAGCACTATCTCAGTACCCAAAACCTTTAAGATACCTCACATTGCAAGTTCTGGGCTTACAAGCTCTCTGTAGCTGCTTATTTCTTTCAGGAAACAAAAATTAAGTAGTGGGTGTGGTAAAGTTTCCTCCATCCCCATAAGCACACAGCAGATACCAAAATGGCTGAATGCCTCTTCAACTCCATGCTCAAAATGGCATGCTAACTCTCCCACCAGTCTGTTCTGACATTGTCCAGCAAAGCTCAGGAGACATAAGAATGACTGTCCTGGAAGGCTGAGAAAACTGTAACTGGGAACTGGTTGGTAGGAGCAAAGGGTAGGTTGGAATAAGAAATACAATTACGCAGGCAACTTGCACAGATGGGAAAATGTGAGAAAATCAAAAGAAGTAACACTGCCTTCCCAGCCAGGTCTGTGACAGTTCACAGATCATTAATCTAGAACCTAAAAACTCTAGACAACTCTTCGACTAAATGGGAAAGAGAGAACAAGAAATGCCTGTCTACATACTCAGACAACTTTTAAAATTTACGCCATGAATTAGAATAAAATCATGATTAGTGCTCAAAATTGGTTAGGTGCGTCTGTGGAAATTCCATACCTAGAATATCCATACTCAGGTTTTCAACCTAGAGCTCTGGCAATGATTCTTATAGGTTACAACATCTGTCAACACAGAAGCAGCCAACAGGAAAAAGCAAGCACAGAGGCACTTCATTTTTTTTACATAGAAGGGTTTTGTCCTGCATATTTTCATCAAATCATACCTAAGAAGAGGATTTTATCTTACCTCCTGAATAAGAGCATTATGTCGCAAAACTTTACGTGCTTTCATGATACGGACTATAGCAGCTTGAAGATACATTTTTCTGTCTTCATCTACAGCACTTCTGGTCTGCTCCATCTCCTGCAACATAGAAAGAACAATAATGCTTAGAATATAGTAAGATCAATAAATATTTCATAAAACTATCCCAAATCTATACTTTTTAGTTTATTAAAAATGGTCAAATAATACAAAAATATAGGTGAAGTTCAATTCCAAAGTACTTCCATAAATCAAGAATACCAGGTTTCATGAAAGTCAGCAGGACCAACACTGGTCGATATGGCTGGTGATAGCTAAATGAAGCACCAACTTTACTTAGCTTTTAACTGAGTAACAATAAAAATATCCAACTTTCTTGAAAAACATAAAAAAGTTCCTGATTTCAACAGACTGTTCTATTCTGCAAGCTCAAGAGCAAAACACAGCAGAGACGTGTCAGATAGTGCCTCCCAAGTTAAACAAAGGAAGAAGCAACCAGAAAGGATTTTGTTTCCAAAACGTAGAATCATAGAATCACAGAATGGTTAAGGTTGGAAGGGACCCCGGATCATCAGGTTCTAACTCCCTTGCTACGAGCAGGGACACCTCACACCAAATCAGGCTGCACAAGCCTCATCCAGCCTGGCCTTAAACAACTCCAGGGAGGGGGCACCAACAACCACCCTAGGCAACCTATTCCAGTGCCTTACTACCCTCATGGCAAATAATTTCTTCCTGATGTCTAACTTGACTCTCCGTTCTTTCAGTTTAAAAATATTACATCTTGTCCTGTCACTGCCCTCTCTGCTGAAAAACTCCTTCCCAGCTTTCCTCTAGCTACAGATACTAGAAGGCAGCTATAAGGTCTTCCTCGAGCCTTGCCTTCTCCAGGCTGAACAGCCCCAACTCTCTCACAGCCTGGCTTCGTAGCAGAGCTGCTCCATAAAAATTCGTAATCTATTCCACCCTTATAAGCTGGTCTGAAGCAAAGCACACTTTGAAAACTCTTTCTAAATATCAGAAAGTAGGAAGAAAAAAGTATTTTCAAAGATGAAACAGGGCCTGTTGACCATTTTACAGTTTTAAATGTAAATTCTTACAGGATTTCATCATAATTGCATGGATGGTTTAAGTAACAGAAAACCAAATAACCAAAGATTGTGAGAATAATCAGGACCTAAGCTGGCTCATTTTTTAGACATTCAAAATCAGATTTCTTAAATTAAGCTTGCTTTCAGAGTATTTGTGCACGAGCACTATCTCAGTACCCAAAACCTTTAAGATACCTCACATTGCAAGTTCTGGGCTTACAAGCTCTCTGTAGCTGCTTATTTCTTTCAGGAAACAAAAATTAAGTAGTGGGTGTGGTAAAGTTTCCTCCATCCCCATAAGCACACAGCAGATACCAAAATGGCTGAATGCCTCTTCAACTCCATGCTCAAAATGGCATGCTAACTCTCCCACCAGTCTGTTCTGACATTGTCCAGCAAAGCTCAGGAGACATAAGAATGACTGTCCTGGAAGGCTGAGAAAACTGTAACTGGGAACTGGTTGGTAGGAGCAAAGGGTAGGTTGGAATAAGAAATACAATTACGCAGGCAACTTGCACAGATGGGAAAATGTGAGAAAATCAAAAGAAGTAACACTGCCTTCCCAGCCAGGTCTGTGACAGTTCACAGATCATTAATCTAGAACCTAAAAACTCTAGACAACTCTTCGACTAAATGGGAAAGAGAGAACAAGAAATGCCTGTCTACATACTCAGACAACTTTTAAAATTTACGCCATGAATTAGAATAAAATCATGATTAGTGCTCAAAATTGGTTAGGTGCGTCTGTGGAAATTCCATACCTAGAATATCCATACTCAGGTTTTCAACCTAGAGCTCTGGCAATGATTCTTATAGGTTACAACATCTGTCAACACAGAAGCAGCCAACAGGAAAAAGCAAGCACAGAGGCACTTCATTTTTTTTACATAGAAGGGTTTTGTCCTGCATATTTTCATCAAATCATACCTAAGAAGAGGATTTTATCTTACCTCCTGAATAAGAGCATTATGTCGCAAAACTTTACGTGCTTTCATGATACGGACTATAGCAGCTTGAAGATACATTTTTCTGTCTTCATCTACAGCACTTCTGGTCTGCTCCATCTCCTGCAACATAGAAAGAACAATAATGCTTAGAATATAGTAAGATCAATAAATATTTCATAAAACTATCCCAAATCTATACTTTTTAGTTTATTAAAAATGGTCAAATAATACAAAAATATAGGTGAAGTTCAATTCCAAAGTACTTCCATAAATCAAGAATAACAAAAAAAAGAAAGGCAGGCAGAATTCACCATAATGTATTGTGTTTGGCAGCACATCTGGCTCTTGTAGAAAATCCTACATCTTAGGAGATAGAGAGGGAACAGCGGAGTTTATTTTCATTGCCAAACGACATAAAACCATAGGAAAAGAGTTGATTGGTTCGGCTGCTCCTGGAATACGGTGCTTTTATAAACACAATCAACAAAAGTTTCATTAGATAATAGAAGCTAAATGTCAGTTCCATTTGGTACAAGAGGAATAGCTCTCCTTTGCCTTTCTTTTCTACTTTCTTATTCTTTATTCCATCTTCTGCCTGTATTTTAAGTACAATAACATTTAAAGTGCTTAAGCTTTAAACTTAAACAATTTATTTAGGGTGATGTAAATCTTATACAGTGACTCTTATATCTGCTTACACCAAACCAATGCAATAAATAAAATTTTAGAAAAATAGGCTAAGTTGTTGAAGCTAAAAACACCAAATCATACTTGCCTGTGGTGTGTCTTTCTGCATTGATGTAGTAATTTTAAATTTTGTTCGTTTACTGCTGAAGCTCATATTTAATGAAAAAGTAGACTCTGCCTCTATATCTTCCTGCAATAAAGAATCTTTTTTTAAAAATCAGATGTGGAAACAGGAAATTATACCGATTTACTTTGAAAAATCAGTCAGCATCTTGCATACACTTAAATAATCTTAGATTTGTAGCCAGAAACTCTAAAATGCCACTTGAAGCAGGTCAATTTTTTAAGCTACAGTTTAACCTAGAAATCAAGTCTATTGTAGATAATAATATAAACAACACTGATATACAGGAGTTTTGTTAACCATATTCAAGTAATTTCTGTTTTAATACTTCAACAGCCTATCTTAGTTGCAAACACTTTCCATTTAAACTAATTTTCTCCCTGCAAAGAAAATAGGATTTGCATTATTTATGGCAGAACCTCAAGTGAGAATAGTTGCTTTCACAACTATTATTGATGTTGCCTTCCAGAACTTAAGGAAAAAAATCTAAGCACTTTGTTATAGCAGAAAGAGTTAACAAGCTGCAAATTATGCAGTTTAATATCTATCTGTACATTTCTAATTTTTCCTGTTAAAATCTCAATTCTTTTTCACATGAAAAAGTCTGTTTCTTTCAATAAATGATAACTACTCCCTGCAGACCAAACACCTTTACATTCAACTAACAGGATGACCTGACTGATCTTTGCAGTTTCCAGGCACGAGAACAAGTATTGGCAATTTCCAGCACAATAAAGAGCTTCTTAGACTTTGGAATTTTGCCAAACCATGGCTGCTTCCAGTGCAAATACTTCAGTAAACACAGTCAATATTTATCTAAATATATATTCAAAACAATATTAATTCTAATTTTACATTCCACAAGTATTCTTTATTATAATATTTTATAATATCCAGGTACAGCATAGAAAATGTAACATGAAAGTGCAAAAACCAACAGCTTTAAAAATATAAGCTAACATTAAATTCTAGCATTATTCTGCTGACATGGTTGAGTATAAACAAAAATAAATTGTTTTGTACACGAACTCAAAAAACATGATTCTAACAAATCAATATTTTGCCAAAAGTTGTCTTTTTTTCTTATTTTTTTTCCCTCTTTCAAAAAAGAACAAAACAAACAAAAGCAAACCACCATACATAATACACTGTACTTTTCTGTGTGGCTCAGGTACAGTTAAGTTAGCGTATTTCATTTCACTGCTTAAGCCACTAAAATTCTTGGGCTTATTCAATAAGTAAGCTGATAGACTGTCTACAGATCAGCTTTCACATTGCTGGATGGAGTACAAGGAAAACAGAATTAGCAGGGATGTTTGAATACAATAGTCTGGAAGTCAGAGAACCCAAAAATGCCATGGTAAACTGGGAAAGGTAAAAGGGTTGTAAAGCTATACCACTCTTCAATTACCTATTCTTAAAAGAACTGGACAAACCTTATATAACAGACATAAAGAAATGTAAATCCTTTAAATAACGGGCAACTTTCTAAGATTATGAAAAATATCACTGTTTTCCGTAATAGCTCCCAGTGTCCTATTTCACTCATGGTTTAAATGACATCTTCCCAGCCACTGTTGCAACCTGAGCTCACTTCTAGATACTGGTAGGAAGTCCTACGCTTCAGCCAAGCACCACATCTTCCTTGTGATCTCACTTTCCATTTTTAGAATATTTTCCTTGTTAAAAAAAAAACAACAAACCAAACTACCTATCAGAGCAGCTTTGTATTTCTTCCAAAAGTGAATTGGAGAGCTTATCTCAGCTTCTTCTGACTGATACTGTCTGACTAACTTGGGCTTTCTGGGCTAGCTGGAAGCACACACCAAAGTCTGCATGGCATGCACAGACACCTCTGTAGTGTTTCTTACAGAACACACCTCTGCACCCTTCACTGTATGGACAAAAGAGGAATTGGTTTCATGTATAGAAGCATGAGGCAGAATCAGAAACAGAATCTATATCATCCATTGCCTTAACCACAAACAAAGCTCAGGTATTAGTGGAATTCCATGAAACTCATTGTATGATACTGAGTTTGGCAAAATGCAGCAAAAATCCTCTCACACAAATCCTCCTAGTATCTGTC
Source organism: Chaetura pelagica (assembly GCF_000747805.2). NCBI lineage: Eukaryota > Metazoa > Chordata > Aves > Apodiformes > Apodidae > Chaetura > Chaetura pelagica. Next base: position 6,851,105 of record NW_009970726.1, read on the forward strand.
AGCAAGGAACAACCTGGTTGCTGTTACTTTCAGTCTCTTAACCCCACACAATTTTTTTTTAAGGTCTCTATAGGATTCTTTGGTTTGCTAGTTAGGCTCCTTCTCATGACTCAGTACAAATTTGAAAGTGATGTATTTAAAGAGTACTCCCCTCCCACAGCAATGACTCTAAAGACAAATGGAGAAAATGCAAAAATGAACAGTCCTAGCACTACTACCTTTTCAGCATACATGCCATTCTAGGCATAGAGATCCTATGTGACACAGATAGTCTGTTTCCTCCTGTCTCTTTATAAATACAGATTTGTAATTGTTCACAAGAGTCAATACTACAGTTTAGGGGAAAAAAAGCAAACAGCAGATTCTTCTGTCTTAAAGAAGTCCTCAATAAGTATCAGAACCACAAAACTGAAAACATGAAACTTTTTATATCATCACTGCTTACCTTGTCTGAGTCATGGTTGATCATTTTGACATCAAGTAAGGATTTGATGGTTTTTGTCAGCTCCTTGTCATTCATTTGCGTACTATCCTGAAGCTCCTTGTAACTGACAGTTTCACTGTTGTTGAAGGCAAGCAACACTGCCATTTGGTATGTTGTGACCATCGCTACGTAAGGTTTGCACAAATAATTCATTTTGACTTCACCTGTAATGATACGAATAGTATTTAATAAACTGATGAAATGTGCTGAAAAGTCATCTGAAGCCTAATTACTAGAGCTCCTCATGTATTTCCAGACATTCAATTCACATTTAAGGATGAATTTAACACTTGGAATGGGAAGATGAAAACTGATGTTATGAATTTACAGGTATAGATTGTGGTCTGCAACAAAACCCCCTCTGATTACCTAGAAAAACAGTGCTTTCAAGAAAAGGAAACCTATGGTGTTGAATTTCAATAATGCAATCTAATTTATAGTAATAAAAAAAGGAAATTCCAAACAGCCTCAAAGCATTGCAATGCATAAACTCCAATTAGAAGTAGCTTACACACAATAGTGATTAAAGGAAAATTGTTGCAAGGAAAGATTTTAAAAAAAACCAACAAACCACAAAAAAAATTGTCCATTACATTAATTTTTTTCACAATATTATTATACTCCCCTAAAATAACATCTAAAAAAAAAAGCAAGCACTGAAAAAATCTGCCTGAAAACAGATTTAGATTTTCTGTGTGAAGGTGAGTATGAGTTAATAGCAGCCTTCTATTATCAGAACCAAATTTTCATTACATTATATTGTATGTTAGTCTGGTTTTATCTCCACTACGTATGTTGTGGTTATCAGTCATTAAAGCCTGATACTGAAAGCACTAAAAATAAAATACAATTGGCTGACTCTTACTAAATTAGGCTATAATTTTTAATATATATCTTCTAAGATGTTTTTTAACATACATTCTATATAAGAAATATAAATATATATATGTATTTACTTAGATACATACATATCTGAGTAAAACAGTATTCTGAAAATTATGTCATATTCAGCTAAGGGACAGAAACAATTCCAGGGCAATTGTTATTAACTCAGTAGTTCTGCAGTGCCGTTTGCTAGTTAAGAATGTACAACTCTGTTTTTACTTGGATTTAATAAATGACATATAACATATGCAAGTTTACAAAACATAAATATCTGAAATACTAAGCAGCAAATATTAATTTATTAGGCAAAATAAGATAGTTGACTTTATATGCAACATAATGTTCCAACTCCAAATCTGTTGCCATTTGAAAAGGACTTTTAACAAACAATTGTGTTGTATAGAGCATAAGTTTAGCAGAGCATTTATTTTTACCTGTACAAAGGTAATGTAACCAAGTAAGCTTCCTTCCACTAAAATGCTGACTGTAAAATAATTCAAACTGCAAAACAAAATGAACTTCCATTAGTCACACATGTAACTACTTACAATACTTATTATAACACTACCACCTCAGTGAAAATATACTGGGTTTATGTTCACCTTTTTGGATGCAAACAGTGCAGGTCCATTAGTAGCAGCATTTTCCTTTACAAGATGTATGACTGAACATCAACAATTTACTAAGCCACTTGAACATATTAACATATCACTTGGTAACTAAACTAAAAAGATTGTTGACACATTCATACTCCCGATACATAAAATACAGTAGTTAAATAGTGTTCCAAAGAAATATCAACTCTACTGAATTTGAAATAATTTCTTGGGAGGTTTTTGCAAACAATCTTATTCATATTTTTTTATTCTGTTCCTTCCAATTCCATATAAAAACAAGTGTATTTCCATTTTTTTTCACCTTGGAGAAATAATTCTATATTCCATGACTTTGATATCCTATTTAAAATCAATTCAGAAAATCCATTTTACTGATTTTATTTTAACATCCTTCAAAATACATGAAACTTTGCGTAACGGGTATTTCCCACAGTCAGCTCCACACTGATGTTCATGATGAATCTTATCTTACATTCCTGAACATATTTTTAGGGGGAATTCCAAAAGAGCACAGCTGAAACTGGGCACAGGTTTTGCCACCTTCCAATTTGTGTTTTAGGCTAGACACAACTACAGAGTTTGAAAACATGTCAGAATTAATAAGTGACTAGAGATCCCTGGATTTCTTTTGAAACCTTCCAAAACCTATTTTCACAAAAATGCACAGTTATGATTCAGGAAGTAACATTTCAAAGTTGTGCTGACACCAAAAACTTGAACCATCCCCTCAAAGTAAGTGTTTTTAAAATCTTACATGCAAAACAAGTATTAGTAGTACAGCTAATTTATTCCTTTTTATTTATGTTTTTATTTATTCATTTCTATATTCATTTCTTGTCATTATGAGAAATGCTATAATCTGGAAAGCATTTTTTTCCTGATATTTAAATTATACAAAGACACACAAATGTATAGCAGAAGAGGAATATGGAAAAAAATGCCTCTAAACAAGAAAAGGCCTTCAAAAAAACCCTTTAAAAGTCTTCTCTTCTTCAGGGAGCAAAGTTTTGAGTTTGTGCAAGTGAAAATAAGCTTCGCAGTTTGATGTTATAGTGCATAAGTCCGGCAACTGTGAGACCACTTTCCAGAAGACTCTATGAATACAATTCCTAGAAGATTCTTTCAAAGCTATATTAATGGTCATTTAAATGTCATTTTCACCAACTGAGAGTAAGAGAATGGAGGGCACCAGCAAAATAATCTTATTCTTATATATAATCCAGCAACACTGCCACTCCTGGAAAATAGCAACTACATTCCTGGAAACTTGTAAAGAAAGGAGAAAGATAAAGAAAGAGCCCTAGGAAAGGTAAGAAGCACTGGATTTTGAGGAACAATTAAAGACATTCCAGATTGTTTAAAAAACATTCCAAGTTATGCTGACAGGAAGAACAAGAATAATTTCTCCAAAAACTAAAGTGGAAGTTTATGGCAAGGCTTGTAAAAATTGGATTTTATTTAATATGTGAAAAAGCTCCTTCACTGTAGACATCTGAAATAGTAATTTATATAAGACAGCAATTTATGGTATAAAAACTGATTTAAAAATTCTGTTATGTCCAAAAATATGACATTTTTATTGCCTAAAATCTACCTTACCATCAAATGCACTTTGGCAAAGTGTATTTAGGCACATCTATAGCTTAAAATTTACTTAACTAATAAAGCCAGACATATTCTGTATTTTAATGCAAGCACTTTATAGTTAACATTTTTAACACAATAATGTAATAAAAAGTAATAAAATATTCCAGCTCTACAAAGCAGAAATAAACACATAAAAAGAGAATATTTGGCCTAAGTAAAACCTTCACTTCAAGAATTGCTGAAATTAGCCTTAATGAAGTTTGCCTGAAGCTTGATTTTGAATGGCTCCTATGAAATATGAGAAAAGAAATCTGTGTCTGCATTTTAATCTGCTATCAAATCTGTTCAGATTTAATATTAGAAACAAATCTTCTTTTATATAAATACTAGGAATTTGGTTTAAAGCTAAGAAGCAACCCAGTTCATCAGATTGAATTAGTATCTCCCTTATCAATCATGAAGTGGAGAAAGATGTGAAAGAAGTTATGCAAATGCATGCAACAATTCATGTGTCATTTGGGTGACCTTTCCAATTTCACATGGGCTGGAAACAGCCATGATTTATAAACAAAATTAAGCAGCTCAGGTTTTTCTCTGTGATCATCTTTTATTTGGAGTTATTTTATGTTTTCCACATGTTTACAAGAAGCCTCCTACTAACCTACCATCTGTACACTTTTTTCCAGTTCCTGAGGAATTGCAAATGTAGAAGAAGGAGCCTGAGTTAGAGGCCATGCACCAGCCTAAAAGTATCAGGAAAAATAAAAGCATTAATATTTTCATACAAATTTAAAAAAACCCTCCACTATTCAACAGATCTGTAGTGTATAATCCATCATAAGACACTTGACTTAGACCAGAAGTTTTAATGCAAATTTTTACTACTCTTTACACATTTCCCACTAAAGTATTATTTCAAGACAAGAACACATTGCATTTTTCACCATTATTGTTCAGTATGCTAGCAGGTTAATTTTAAAAAGAAAAACTAGAAAAATAAATTATTCTTCTATCATCACAAAGTGTCAATTTCCATATGAGAAGTATTCAAAGTTAGAAAAATTATTAATTTGTTATCAAAACATAAAGTACAAATAATTCAACAGTAATAAACATACATTAGTACCTGCAGAACATATATCTGAAAACTAATTCCCAAATCTATAATTGTGTCCTGGTTTTTGATGAAGTTGTTGAATTTATTGTTGAGATCAGCACTAACACTCATGTCCGTATACATTCGATGGAGCTTGCTGGTAAATTCATAACCACAGGCTTGCTGTAAAGAAATATTGTAACAGCTTTCACAGTGAAAACAGTACTTGTTAAATAAATCACACACATTCACTACTAAAATATGAAAACCTGGTCAGTGGAAGTGTTATAATAATAACAATCAGATTTCGATACATTGATTTATATGAACAATCTTGTTTTACATAACTAAAAAATAGAGCTAGTTTATGAAACTCTTTTATACTTTTCTAATGTAAATATTAGTAATTTGAATGCACTTAATAAAACTACCCAAAAGCTACTTAGCCATAACTTCTGCAGACTACCAAGAAATTACCTCTTCCTCTCAGCTATTGGAAATGGGTTCTACTGATTGCTCAGTTACCTCTGGCACCCTCTGCTGCACCTTCTCACCATTACATACTCCCCTGTTTATTCTGCATTAGAAGATTATCACATTACCTTTAGTTTATTAATCATGGCTTCTTCAGAATCCATAGACATGGACAAACCATGAATTAACCTTTTTGCCAACATTCTGGCATAGAACTGCATAAAAAAAAAGTCAGATATGAGAATTTTTTAAGGCATACCAGTCTTCAAATGCAACATTTTATAATTTATTTAATATAAAAAGTTACCTTTTGGAATACATCTTTGTCATCAATGTATTTGAAAACAGTAATGAAACTTGTAAGTTTGTCTTCTACTTCATTCTCTGTCATTCCTTTCGCTGATTTCTTCAACAAGTTGTCACAGTACTTGGCCAGCTCAAGTTAAGAAAAGAAAAAACAAACCCAAACCTACTTGTCAAGCTTGAGAACAAATGTACACCAAGGTATTCTAAACTTCTACAAAAAATTAAAGTATGAAGTAAGTAATGACAGTCTACAGTCTCATGGGCTATATTAATAGGTAAACAATACATGCCACATTCAAAGACACTTGCATCACTAATGCACACTAATGTGTTCAGGTAAAGTTATTTATTACTAATGAAATACATACCTGAGACTGACTTAGTGTGAGCAATGATATTCATGTAATGGACCCTATGTCAACTAACTTGACAGTTATAAAAATGTATTATTACTTTCTACAAAAATATGCATCACTTACCAACTCAGGTGCTTTGCAGATCGACTTGGGCTCCCTGTAATTAACTACTGATGTCAAAGCCTATATAGGAACACAGAGCAAAGAGAAAAAATATAAAGAAGGAAAACAAATTAAGTTCTGATTAGAAACTTAAATGTAAAAGTAGGAAGATTTTGGGATACATAATGTATGGTCCAAAAAGTATGGATGGAAAGAAAAAGAGGTGTAATTGCAGATAAAGCAGATTTGAGCAGCAGCACATCAACACAGCAGTTTACATCAACAGCATGTATCTTGAGCTGAAAAACATACACGGTGTGCTCACAACAGTAAGGAAGGAAAGATCTTTCAGTTGTCGAGTTTTGTGATAGACTAAAGAGGAGAAAAAAAGTATTGTTGAAAGAGGAAATTCAAAGCAGTGCAGTACAAAAAATACAGTAGCTTAACAAAACCTGAATATGAGGAAAAAAGGGAGGATATAATGCCAGTTTAGAATTGGAAATTGTAAACAAAGATACAGAATCATCAAGATTAGACATATAATATTTAAATTAATGTTTTAAACTAATATGGAACAAAAAATGTTATATGACCACAGTTCCTAGGAATTATGGCTCCTTCTATAGAAAGAAAACATCATTTTTGTTATTACTATAAGGAAGAACTGACAAGCAACTCTTTTGTACAAGGACATTCCAGTATTTGATGATAGGTCCCTGGAAGCCCTGTGAGAAAGGAATTAATGACTTGACAAGAAATATTAAACTCTTTGAAGCTTAAAGCACTCTTTTGCAATAATACTGGAGACAACAATAGCAGTTTTGATATCTACCATGAAAAACTGCCAGGAGATTAAGCTTTTAAATATTTATTGTGATAGAGCTCACTGATGGGAAGAATTGATGTATCTAAGGAAAAAGCACATTGCCTGTGTGCCTGCAAATGTAGCTGTCAATCTCGTACTACTCCATCTTCTGGTACATGACATTAATTGCAATTGAGATAGAAATGTATTACAGTAATGAAACAAGAATTTGTTTAAAATACTAAGTAATAATTTTCTCAATATCACAAATACAGATGGGTAACTACTGCTGATACTTTTACTGGTATTTTCATCAATATGTCTTTCCAGATTAACCTTGGCTGAAAATTATTAAAACTACAACCCTTACTACAAACTGCAATCACTGTGAACACTACAATAGAGCAATAAAATGTATGCATAAATCCTTTGACAGGACATTATAGATAGAAAAGTAGCAAGTGGAAAAAGAAGA
>NW_009970726.1:6858312-6887839 GCF_000747805.2 Chaetura pelagica
GAAAGAGTGAGAAATCAACAAATTGATTTAGTAATAACAGTAATAATAGAAATAACAACAATAAAGTTTGTTGTTGTTATTATTATTATAACAGGTAGAACTGTTATCTTAAATACCTTCATGGCTATGCATTTTAAAGATGAGAAGCAATAAGCCTCTTTACCTAAACAGAATTAATTTACTTCAAGTGCAGTTCTCTCCTGGAAAAAATAGAGCTGTTTTGACAATGACTGAAGTAACTTAAGCTTCCAGCTATTCTTTGTCATCAACTTGAAAAATCTAAATGAAGCTCCTATATAAGTAAAACTATCAGCATTCAGAGTTTAAACATTATGGCAGCAAGTAAATTCAAGTTCAAATGCATAGAAGAATTACTAAACTTCAAAAAAACCCACAATTTGTCTATTTACTGTCTGCACCTAACATCAAATGGGTTATCTCAATTTCTGTGTTTTGATTTATGATTAAAAAAAAGGTCTTTGTTTCAGAAAAAAAAAAAAAAAAGTATTTAACCCATATTTTCCCCAACACTAGACTGTCTTTTGTTCCACTGTGTTTCTAAATTAGAAAAGCTCCCTAAGAACTCTATCTTTGAACATGTGTAGATGTCCTGAAGAATTCTGGTGAGTCTGAAACAGGGTCCCACGTTCTGTTTTCCAATTTATTTACTTCATAAGTAAAAGTTACCTTGTCAAGGGCACTCATAAAGTGTTGATCACCATTCAAAACAGTGTTGATTAGTTGAACAAATTTACTGTGTACTTCCAAAACTGACTCCACAAACTGAGTTGGCATCTAAAAAAGGTAGATAAAACACAAAGCAAGATATTTAGAAAATTACTGTTACATACACACAAACATACCTACATTACTTGTATACCTTATCCTAATTATTCTTTTTGACAAAAATTAAAATCATAGTGATTAAGTCTTTGAAAGGATTGATTCTGCATTATTGTACTCTTATTCTACTGTGCTTAAGAAATAAAAAGTGTTCTAGAAAAAAAAAGTCTGTGCCAACATTTACAGTCCAGCTATTTAAATTTGAATCTATACTGTCCTCATGTTGCCTGATCTTTTCCATCATGCCCTAAAATACTCATTAGCCCTTGCAAAAACCATTAATACTAACACATAAATAGGGCAATCAAGCCAAACAGCTACTGAAGTAAGCAAACTGCTGCTTCTCCTACACACTGATTTCAGAGACAGAAAATCCAGATTAACCCTTTGAATCTTCTTATGTAGGACAGCTAGAAATCCAATTAATGTGTTGCATTTCAGCATAACATTTTGTATATAAATGACTAACACAACTTAGAGGAGTCCCTAGGCAGAGAAACTGGCATGCAGCAATGCAAGAGGGTGCGTCACCTGACTCTCCAAGTGCATTCTCAGGTCACACATTAAAAATGTTTTGACGACAAATACCTAGTTTGCGCAGTGGGGCAAACAGTTCACATTTTGAGTTTATCTACATGAGGCTGTGAATTTTCACTACCCTCATGGCTCTGCATTCATTTCCCCACATAGACAATGCTAGTTTGAAAGAGTAAGTTCAGTAAACTTACAAATAATTTGAAAGCAAACTATACTACTAAAGACTTCAGCCCACTTGCAGTATGGACACAGGATTTACAGAAGAGAAAGCACTCCTGTGCAATAAGTGAATTTACAAGAGTTCATATCTATGAATTATTTTAGACAGAAATACAGTCACCATCCTAAAGTGAGTGCAGACCAAGACAGCAAGATGCATTCGTGTACAAATATAATGCCAAATGAAAGTTTGTTTGTTTGTTTCTGAAAAGCAATGCTAGAGGAATGAAAATGGAATGGAGCAATCCAAGTACATATGAACTGAAAAAAGTTTGAGACAATTTAGTACAATAATACTTAAGCTACAGTACTGTCAGAAATTACATGAAAATATGTGACTACAAAGCTATTAGTGAAAATACCATACTGAAATTGGGACAAGATGTCAAATCTTCACAAATAACATATAATTAAACTAAATGGAGTTAATTGGTTCCTAATGTACCAGAACAGCAAATGTCACTTAGAGAAATAGAGGAAAAAAAAGACATACATGGAACAAAAGGACCTAACTGCCATGACACCATTAAACAAACAACAAGAAATATCTAGCTGTAATTGTTTCTGGTTAGATCACAAAAATCAATTCTCAGGATAGATATGTGTTGCACAGCTAAGCGTGCTGATCAGAAGTTTATCCATAATGTTCCAAATCAATTTCATACAGACAAAATTAAAAAAAAAACACAACAGAATGACTAAAAAGAAAAGGGTGAACATTTCATCAGGAATGTTAATCAAACAGGTCATTTCAGCTGCCTAAGGAAACTCACATTTTCCTGAGAAAGATTGCTGGTTGCTCTAAGGCCCTCATCATGGATATGGTTTTGTAGTTCCTGAATCATATGAGGTAAACCACTTGACACAGCACGAAGTAGAGTATACATATTTGCCATGTCTGTAACAGAGATACATATTTATAGAATATGCTTAGAAACACTAAAAACAAACAATTTACCATAATTTCACACAGAACTTTTCAAATACTGAAAAAAGACCAACTGTTTTGAAAAAAAATAACACACTGGATCACTGACAAAAGGAAAAAAAAGCATAGGGCAAATATCAGTATTTACTGACTCCTGCCATCGTGACTGCCTCACTCTTCCAATACTGCATATTTAGGAGAGACTCCAAGAACAGAGCTGGGCTAGTAAGGAAAAGTAATGTGCCAGTTTATTTTAATTCTTGGCCTCCCTGAATGTCCCTTAGCAGCAACTGACTAAAATCAGTTTAAGTATCTTCTTGACTTTTTTTTTCCTCCAATGGTGACTTGAAATTTTCCTCAGGTTATTAAAGCTATAAACAGCTATAAATAAGCAACTGCTATTTTTATTATTTATTTTTTTTTACTTTTTACAATTTTTTAATTTCCAAAAAGGATCCATGCTCTGATTCATTTAGAATAACTCTCTGGAAACTGAACCCTATTGGATAAAATTTGAGTTTTACTGTGAAAAACCAACTGATTTCACATTATAGATACCATCTTCCATGCAAGTATATGCATTATTCCAAGGTTAAGAGGCATGTAATCTTTCAGTCAGGCAGAGAATATAACTATAGGAGCATCTCCTTCCGTAAAAAGGATTTGGGAAGAGAGGTCACAAAAAATTCAGGAAAATAAAATGTGACTATGAAAAGAAGCCAGAATATTTTATAATCCTGACTTGTCAGATGATGATGAAGAAATCTGTAAAGATAGAGATGCTGCTGATTTACAAATGAAAACACGAGCATAAAAATGATCAATTCTACAGGACACAGGACTTAAGTGTGTTTTTAAGCTGACTAAGACAAGGAAAGAGAAAAGAGTATTGGCAGAAAGAGTTGTTAACAGTAAAAAGGTTTTGACTATATACTTGGAAGAACGATAATGAATTACAGGATAAACGAAAAATATCATTCAGGGTTTAATTGAGCTTTCTAGAAAAATTACATATATTAGTTGAAAATGCTTAAGCACACAGAAGGTCATTGAATAAAGACAGTGAACTGCAATGATAAATGAATAAAACAAAAAACACTTCATGCTTTTTGTGAGGATCAAGACTTACCACTTCTTTTCTCTTGTCTGATAATATTGTGACATTCCGCATGTAGAAACTGCAAGTGATCAGCTACCATCCTCTGTTGGCATTCATGGATCACTTTAACATATGAGCTGGGATGCAAGTATTTCCGACACCGCATTTCTTCATCTTTTAATCTACCTAAAACCTACAGACAGGTTTTTAAACTGAGAGCTGATGAAATACTAACAACAAATATAGAACCATGAATATACAGCAGTATATGTATGTGGAATGAGAGACACACATAGGTTAACAGTTTCAGAACTTGTCTTGGATGTTGGAAAAAGAAATTTGCTCTTTTTAATCAGCTTAATGCTGAATTAATATAATCCTCCACTCAGAGTCAGTTACTGATAGACATCTAATAACACTCAATTGTTCTCTTCTGAAAATTTCTTGCCTTCAACTTTGTGACCAGTCTTCCCCAATTTCTCCTACCATACTTCTTACTCCTTCTGAGAAAGTTTTACCACAATATCTAATTATATGACTATAAGAATTACTCTCTGTTTCAAACCCCATCTGCTTGTATGTAAACATCTGCTCAAAAGGTACAGGGGCATCTCTGAGCTGCTAATAAAAACTCTCCTTATAACTTCAATGAAGAGAGTAGGCATTATCACAAGTCATATGAACACCAATATAAAAGTACCTCTATCCAGTGAGTATGCGGGGAGCCTAGGGAGAGTAGTGCAGCTGCAGACTGCTAATAATAGACAAAATGAATCTACATTTCTTCTGTTTTAGTTGAAGTCTTAGCCTGTCCCTGAGTTTCACTTCAGGTGTGAAACCATTAGCTCATGCTCTGTAAGGTTAAAAGCAATCTCACAACCTTGTCCTCTTTTATCTTGTTCATGTGGACAGTATGGCACTGAAGACTGACTCCTCATATTTGCTTTCTCAAGCAAAGCGTAAGAATTACAAGTAATTTACACACAACCAGACTTCACACATCTCAAATCAGGACAAAAGAAAATCCACCTCAGAGTACGTAATTGTTAAAAATGCTCTGTAACAACTCTGCCATATATTCTTTTCTAACCATTACATTGTCAAAACTCTCATCTTATGCTATTACAAACAGAAAGAAAATAAGGAAGTGAGGAACCAATCCTTATCAACCTGACATGTTTTGGCTTCAGTCTTTTTTTTTTTACTTTTCATGCAATTATCCACCCATAGGCAAGGTTTGCAGCTCACAGATTAACCATGCCACCAAAAAGCACTGTTTAAACTGCTTGAAAGCATACAACAAAGAACAATTACGGGAACTGTACATGAAAACATGCACCACTGGTAAATCGGTTATATTAGATTTTCATTATTGCATGTGTACAGAAGAATCTCTTACCTTCTCCATGTATTGTGAGCAATTTGACTCTTGCAATAAATTTGAAGCTTCTTGCTTATAATACTCCCCTGTTTCATTCAGAAAAGGACACTCAAAAATTTCCTGATAAAACTAAAAGGAAGAATTTTTTTTAAAGGACAACTAATACATATCCTAGATTAACATTCACCATTACAAACATAAATCAGAAATGTGTATATACCTTTAGGGGGAACTTTTTCTTATACTGTTCAACATGAACAAAGGAGTTAATAACCCCATGGATTACTTTCTGGTTTGGGTCTTCTCCACAGCGATCACTGAAATAGGCAAAGCAAACATTCATGAGAATGTAGGTATCTAGTGTAACTCATCAGGTATCTGAATTAAATATTGGATGAAAACATTCTCCAGCAAATTCTTCTACTTAGATTGGCAAACCTGAAGATTAATCTTAAAACAAAAATAGAAAACACTCTTCTTCTATTTAAATTGTTGAGATAGCAATTCATAAACTATTCAAAAGCATTTGCAGGTCATGAAACTTCCAAGTATTTGCTAAGTATATAAGTACTCCAAATTACATACTCCAAGCAAGAACTTAATTGTTACAATAAGTTCCATCTTGTGTCTGTAGCCTTTATCAAATAGACTACCTTCACACTCCTGCCCATTCCAAAAAACCTGCCCATTTTCACCAATCACACCAGAAGGAATGCTATTTTCTTTTCTGAATATCTACTATTCAACTGTAGATGTCAAGTGGAACAAATTACACACTTGGTGTGTCACAATTTTTAATCATATATTGGGAAAAGGAAAACCTTATGCTTTCTGATCAAGTTCTTAGCTTCAAATAAGCAAGTTCAGGAGAATAAAATGTGATCTTTGGTCCCATTCAGTTGAAAACAAAAGTAACTAAAACAAGTGTGCAAGCTGAAAACATTACTGTTTACTCCTTTGCAAAGACTGGAAATAGCAGACCCACAATCAGTGCAGTAGAAACTTTCTTAAAACATGAACTGTTACAAAAGACCACCTTTCACACTTTACAAAGCAGTAAAAAATATTCCTTAACTCCTGAGGTGTTAAATAAGACTAAAATGCAATTTATAAAAGCATATTTACACTTAAGCATCAGCAGTCAAAATTTCAAAGGTTTTCCTTTTTTGAATACATATGTACACATATATACATGTATAAAGAAAATAGAACATTACCCAGATTGCACTGAAAAGACAAAATGAGTTCTCTGTTAGAAACTAACGTTGGTACAGGAAAGTGATTTACATCAGTGATTTAAAAAATAAACAAATAAAACCAGTAAAGCCAGGGGAAATACTTCAAATCTAAACATTACCATATACCCATCTTGGCTGGGGAGGAATAGGGGAGAAATAATTGTGATTATTTCATTAATTTTTGTTTGGAATTGATAAAAACTCCAGAGGATGCCCATGGGCTAGGGAGGTTTGCCAGGACAGTCACACCAGCAGTCATTGTATTACATAAAGAACACCATATTCATCTGTTCACAACACTGTTAATGATGTGCATTGCTTTTACATACTACTGCATCCTAAGAGCTGAAAATGTAAGCTCATGATGGGTGGAAAGAACTAGCTCTCTAACACAGAATGAGCAGTCACTGTACAGCTTATGCAGCCTGGTCACCTGTTGTAAACAAGCTGGCCTAATGGGTAACTGCTCCAGCAGGGATGGTCTGATTTTTTTTCCCTTAGGGACAGGAAGGTTCCCTCTAATTCTGGTAGCTAAACCAATGGAATACATCTGGGTTTGGGTACATGTATTCACACCCTGCATTCTTGACAACCTCTCTCTGCCAGGTCTGGTTACACGATGGCAGAGAGAAAAGCACATCACAGAAGCATAACACCAGACCTAGGCCTGGACCCAGCTCCACCACAGAGGGGCCCAGGACATTGGTAAGCTGCAGGATGCCTGCAGCCTGTGAACACTGCACCATGTCATGGAGCGCAGGAAGCCACATAACTAAAAGTGAAGCATGTAACGAAGCAGGGCTCTATCAAGAGACAGTCCAGTCTGCCTCTAGCATGCAGGGTTCTGGACCTGGAAAGATACTGATAACACAAACATAAGAGGCATTACTGTAATTACAGATGAAGACCCAGCTCCCCTCTTTCAGTTCACAGGACACTTCACAGACCTTAACCCACACAGATGCAGGAGATAGGGCAGCAAAGGTCAGGCCCAGGTGATTCAAAGGTCAACATATCATTAGGAAAAAGCTGTAAAAATAGTGGCAACAGATACTCCATGGAAGAGCTGCGAAGTAGGAAACAGGCTTTCAAAGCAGAGGCCAGACAGCATGAAAGCAACAGATGAAAAGGAATACAATATGGAAGAGGCCTTGCCTGCCTTTTGGGTAGCTATAGTGCTTCACAACTAAGAGAAAGAAGTGAAATGCACTTCAGAATACAGAGGTAGTAACCATGTGGTTGCCAATCAAATAACAAGCTGCAAGGATCATGTAAATGTATTGTTTATTTTTTTTTAACAGATGCCCGCAATCCCAATTTTTTTCCCCCATTTGCAGAATTTTTAGTAGCTTAACATAGGTTCCCTTGGTAGGTATGTTTACAGCAAGGTTGTAATGAAATTTATCATAGAATCCTAGGAGTTGGAAGGGACCTCTGAAGATTGAGTCCAACTCCCCTGCTGCAGCAGAAACACCTAGGACAGATCACACAGGAACACATCCAGATAGGTCTTGAAAGTCTCCAGAGAAGGAGATTCTACAGCCTTTCTGGGCAGCCTGTTCCAGTGCTCCATCACCCTCACAATAAAGAAGTTTTTCCTCAGGTTGAGGTGGAACTTCTGATGTTGCAGCTTGGTGCCAATTCCCCTCGTCCTATCACTGGGCACAACTGAAAAAATAATTTATTATTTTAATTTACATTATGAACTTCATCTTGAAACTATCTGAAAAGCTACAGTATGTCCAAGAAGAATAGCCTATGTCACAAAACAGTAATTCATGCCACTTGGCAGCATCTAAGGTTTTTATTTACATCAATGGCACTCTGCTCCCAAAGATTTGTAACACAAGTGACTACTTTCAATAAAATTTGACAGAAGTTACTAAAGTTTCAAGGATTACATCCCTGCGCAAATTGTAGTAAGAGTATCTGCCAAACTAAAATGGGTGACCCCACCGAGGTGGAAGTCTATAGGGTGCATATTTTCCTTTTTGGCAGTAGTCAGTAAGCAATATGGACACATGCAGTGACAGAGCATGTGCCACAGTTTGAAGCAGGGATGTCACAGGACATTTTGGGAGGGTAGAAGGGAAGGATGATGCTTCGTAGAGAATCTGGACAAAAAGATAAAGCACTAGAAACACAAGTTCTCCTAATTCTGCTGCTGCTCTATTTATTTTTTTAAAATAAATTGAGAAAACTACACAAATACAAGCTTAAGGATGTGTTTGTTTCTATTAACTCCATCTTGCTCCTATCTTAAGACTACAGGTAACAGTGGAAGTTTAAAGTGTATCATACAGTGTACTACTATAACCCTTTAGAACATATTTAAAGTTTAAAGGTACAATAATAAAACACTCCTCATTAAAAGAAGATTCTGCCATTCAAATTAAGTGCTCTGCTGTGTTTTACCAATGGCCTGCTGGGACCAACTACAGATTTCAATGTGAACTAGAAGAGGCTGTTTAGAACACTTTTTAAAAAGTTAGCTTCCAATAACTTTCCTTTAATTTAAAATAAGTGGTATAAATAACATATCAGATTAGATAGGAACAGGTTTGGTTAGTTAGAAAGTGTTAGTTATCTTTAGCAGAGAAACCTCTCCTGGTTAGTCTGTACTAATCACACTGTCATTTGAGATAGCACCTGAGTAATTTCCAAATTATTTCTTTTTAAGAATTTCATAGATGAATTTTCTCACAATTCGGTATCTTGTCGGCTTCCTGTTGTGTTGAAACAAAAAGGCTTAAGTTGATATTCAGCTTGCCTTGTAGGAGGAGTGCTTGGGCTAGAGGGAGGGGGAAGAAAGTGTGTTATATTCAGAACTCTATATTAAGAGGAGTGCAGTCAGACAAGACAGGCTTAAGTGATTTAACAATTCTTTGCTGTTCAAGGGGGGTAATCTGCCTCCATTTTGCTCAGTTACAGGCCTCTGTACCTTGCTTGCATTGCTTTGGCACTTATCTAATTATTTGCTGAACTCACTCATCATGCCAATCTGGAGAAGTATTAGTCAAGATGGTTTTCTTTCGTATCAGCATTTCTAGTCCACTAAGGAACCAGATGAGCACCAAATTCAGCACAAGAAAGATAGCAGAGCACAGCCTGCTCCTTTCTGGCACCAGCAAACTCTTAAGATCAGTTTAGCCATCTTGTTCAGCTGCACCACAAGTCCCTACTTGTATTCTTTGTCAGGTGCCAAAAGAGTTTATTGTTAACTTTAATGTATTGTATACCGCACAAGTTTATAGCTTCTAAAAAGTAGATGTGCCCAAAATTTTAGGCACAAGCCTTCCTAAAATTCCATGTAAATGCACTGATAAAATGAAATGTGAAAGCAAAATTTGTGGCTCTGCTCCCTAGTACAGTAATAAACACATTTTTATATGCAACCAGTTGTCTACAATGTTGATTATCAACTCTGTTTATGATTGTTAACTACTTACAACCAGAACATTTTGTGTAGTATAACTGTTCCATTTATTTTATTTTTTTGGTAAAATATTTTAATAAATTGAACCATCCTATGTATGTAACCAAGGGGTTTCTAACTATATATACATGTATTAGTAATTTTATTATTTTTTTTAGATAATAAACTTCCCATGAATATTCTTGCACCTCTGAGAGATGTAAGTTATTGACACAAAATTCTTCAAAGACATTATTTAGCCCCTGAACTGCAGAGCTCCATGCTAAAAGACATTTCACAGAAGTTTGCAGCAAAGTCTTTTAAATTGCCTCTTACAAACTGTATTGATCACTGAAAACAGCAAAGAACAGCAGTGAGTCTACAGTTACATGCAAAGACCATCCTCAGAATACCCATAGCAAGCCCTGCATTTCATGATACTAGGAAGGACAGCCATGTGTTAAGTTATCCTATAGGCCATTACATGACAGGCAGATCACAAAGCAGTGATAATAAACTTAATACAAATTGTCAGATCTGTATTTGGAGAGTCAAACTAACTTTTTTGCGATCACACAGAATCCTTAACAATGGAGGGGAAAAAATTATAGACATGAAGACCCAATAATTAAGAGACAATCACTCAAGTTTTATTTAAAACTTCCCAAATGGTTTAATAACAAATAGTGTCAACTTGTTACAGTCTCAAGATCTAACACCCCAAGGAGCCAGTGACAGTCTTGATTTAAATACTCTTCAAAGATCTGCAGTCAGCCTCAAGGTAAATAAATACTGTTACTTTTAAGAGGCATGATATATCTGTAGAGATTTCCACTCCCACACGTGAGTGAAATATACAGATTGACTAGAACCAGTCTTGAATGTCACTGTGCTTAATGTAACAAAGCAGAATTTTTTTTCACCATGAATTTGGGAATCTTCATTTAGTAAAAAAAAAAAATAAAAAATAACTGTTGTAGTGAACATATGGATAAAGCAGTATTAGCACTGGCTACAACAGAAGTATGGCTTGACAATTGTAAGCAAATAAATACTTCTTGGCTTCAGAAGTATCATCTGAGATGAACATCATGTCAGTTACTCAGCTGTCGAAAATTTAATTCAGGAAGCAAAAACAAAATTATAATATTAAAATCAGGTTTTCTTAATCCCTTGTAAATACAGCATTTTGGCTGATCAAGTGCATGTCCACATCACCTCAATCAGCCAAAATACCTCACTCTTCCAGTTTACCTTTAATAGCCTGGTCACCTGAGTCAGGCATGCAATGACTTGAAAAAAACCCATCATTAGGCAACTCCAGAGCCACCCCAAGCAGTAGTAAAGTGTATGAACTGATGGAACTTACAACTACACACAAAATCTGCAGTACATTTCAAAATTTCTTTTATTCAGAAGCAAAAAACCCTTTGAGTGAAATAGTATAAGGTTTTACATAAAAACTTAAAGCGCCCCAAGTCCTGTAACTATTAGGGTCTTTGTTTAAAAGTAACAAAGATATTCAGAAATTATTAATAAATTCTGTCAAAGTACAAGAAAATAATTATTTCCATTACATTTAAGTAAAGCACCAAGAACATTAAGCCAAGTTACTCATCTGAACAATAGAAACCCAGAAGCTTAGTCTTCCTGGCAGATGATTAAGAATTGTTTTGGGTCCCATGTAAAGCAAAACAGCATTTCTGGCCTTAGGAAATCCTTGCATAAGCCCTGGTCCTTATATTTACTGACACCAGAGAAGCCATAAGGAGTTCACATCAGATGGAGAAAAAGGCCAAGGACATCGTATGGGACCTGAAGAATTATCCTAACTATGCCCCAGTCCCACTGGTAAGAAGGGTTGCTGAAACAGATAAGATCCCTACACCCTTGGGTCACAGAGAATTAACTATTTTCTTTGCAGAGTATTTTTCTACACATGCAAAAAAAAAATTGTACCTAGAAGAAAAAACAACTGATAGAACACAATCAGGTAAGAAGTTACCTTCAAAGAAAAACCAGAAGAATTTGGTCAAAGTCCCCAGACTTTTCAAAGTAAAAAAAGTGCAATAGCCCCACACTGTGAAAAAGCAAAATAAAATCACTCACTTTTTGATTTCTCGGAGGAGCATCCGTATAAGGATGGCCTGCAGTGGCTCAATCATTAATTTTCTCCACATATCAAGAGCTAGCTGTCAGGACACAACACAAATTTAAATCAATAAAAAATATTTTTAAAAGCCCAAAACAAAACCAAAGATGACGCAATTCCTCATTCATGATTTTAAAATTTAAATTGTTAGATATCCTCTTCTTTCTTCTTTTTCAATTTGTTTGCCTTCCCCATTTGTCAATTATATTAACATATTTTTAATCCTTTTTCTTCTCAAACATCTGACTGCATTTGGATGAAGGTCACACACATCTGTACATTAGCAATGTCAGTATTTCTAGTCAGGTGGTGTTTGAATGCAAGCTTCCCAGTCTGTATGCTTCCTACACAACTAAAAGGACTGATTTATTCTTTGGTTTCAATCTATTAAGAATTCTCAAATGTACATAAGGACCTTAGGCAAGCTGGTTATGAGAGCAAGTTCTGAGTGTTTTTTTTATGTAAAAGAACATCTGCACATTAACAGGTAAGTAACATACCTTTTTACCTGAAGTGTTTGAATGTGTACAGACATCACTGTTTCTTCGAATTATACCAAAATCAGCCTCAGCTGACAAAAGACAGTGTCTCTTGGCCAATTGGTCAGAGGTCAAAGATACAAAACCTTTATATCCAACACACAGAACATCCCCAAAGTAAGATGCATACAGCTAAAGCGAAGTCACTGGCAAGCTAATGTTAGTCTTAAATGGAATTCAAACATTTTCATATTAAGGATAGGTCACTCTCTTTCTAATATATCATTAGAGGGATCAGCCAGATGGACTTGGATACCTCAAACTCTTTTGGGTTAAGTAATTGCTCCCCAAATATACCATTTTTAACAACAAAACTGCAATTGTTCACAGAAGTTTTTATACATAAGGCAAAATCAGATTTAAAGCCAAAAGAGGATAATATGAAGGTGTTCTCTTCTGAAAGGGATGACCCCAGGTAACTCTGTCCTGTAACACGGTCTCTGAAATCTTGTCTCTAGCATGGTCCCTCTCACATACCTCACCAATCTGAAACAGCTTCAAATTGCCTGTTGAAATTTTAAGTAAACTACAGACAGGTCAATCCAGCAACTTGATGTATTAGTTCAAGAGACTTTTTTCTCCTTGAAGAGAGGGACTGATCTTATTTCTCCAGCTAGACTGACAATACAGAACATGGCAGTTTCCTTCATTTTCCAGAATCTGTTGCTCCACAGAATCACAGAATTTTTTGAGTTGGAAGGGACCTTAATGATCATCAAGTTCCAACTCCTCTGCATGGGCAGGGACACCTTCCACTAGAACAGGCTGCTCAGAGCCCCATCCAACCTGCCCTTGAGCACCTCCAGGGACGGAGCCCCCACAACATCTCTGGGCAGCCTGCTGCCCTCCACAAAGGAGGAAAAAAAAAACAACAGAAGGCACAGCTTAGCGACTTTCTAGCTCAGAGCTCCCACAGAGTCACTGAAAACTCAGAAGTCTGAAATCAGTGACAGGAGCTTAACTCAGAGAAGCTGTATCCTTCACCATGCATTCATAACAGAGAAAAAAATATCTCTGGCAAGCACTGGCAGCCTGCTTTCATCAGCTGATCTCATCCTGTATTTCCCCTAGTACAACAATTACTGAATGTCTGGAATGCTTATCAAGATCATAAACTGCTTGAAGTCACACCCATGAACATCACATATGCACTACTGGTCTATTCTGTGTATCTACTGTTCACTCCCCAGAAGAGCTAAGCAAGCATGTACTAGTTTAAGATTACTGAAAAGCTCCCTAAGTCTCATCAGCACATAGGAATGACACCGAGACAGAAATTTCAATACACAGAGTACCATTCTGCTTCTACAAATACTGGGCATTATTTCTGTAACTTCATGCTGAGACTGAAGAGAACTATGTATATAATATAAATGTTTTCTCTTAGGTAGATAAAGGGCTGATCACCTTAGTAATCTAAAAAGGGATAAACAATAATTCTTTCCATCTAAAGTGGTGAACAACTGAAGTAAAAACTTCTGTCAAAGTCCCTGGCGCAACCCAAAGCATAAAAAGATAGAATCTTGAACTGGAACCATAACAAAAGAGAAAATGCTTTCAAATCAAAGACTTGCAAAACTTGTTGAGTGCCTTGTAGGTCAAGAAATGTGAACTACTTTTATTTCTGGGGCAATGAATTCACCAAAAATAGTGCTGCAATTTAATGCATTAAACTGCTTGAGTGTAGGACTCAAGTTTCCATTCCTTTTCAGGGCAAAGGAGTAACTACCATAAGCCTAATCCTACACCAGCAATGAACAGAGATTAACTTTCCTGCCTCAAGACCCAAAACTTATCTCCCGCTACTGCAGATTACAAAGACAATATTTGATAAAGAGAAATGGAAGAAGCCCTGAGGAGTGACGTAATGAAAGTCTTTAGTAGAATTCCAGACACCATCTTCTGAATATCTTCATAAAAAAACAAAGGCTGCCAGCTACAGCTTAAGAATCCTAAGTCTCCCCATAACCTGTCCAAATGATGAGCTAGAGATACACCATCCAAAACAACTGCTGGGAAGCTTGTAGAAAAGTGTGCACTGTTGTCTTTCTCCCTAGTTGTGATTCCATAAACATGAGGAAAGCTGAATATTCAAACTAGCTGAATTATCAGATCTGCTGTTTGTTCCTCTTTGATAAACACATCCTGGGGCAGAAAGCTAGGGACAAAAGAGGCCACTACCACCATCCTCTGGGTGATACCTCAAAATACTGAAATACACTGAAATGAGGGGAGAATTCATTAATACCTGAGCACCACCCAGTCCCTAGAACAAGCCCTGTCATTCCCTGCCCCTAAAGCAGCTGAACTAAGAGTCATCCACACTAATGACTCTTAGTCATTAGAAGTAGCTAATGACTTCACATCTGACAATCATGAGAACAGACTCTGCTAAATCTCCATCTGAGGAAATAAGGAATAACATTTATACCCTTCTGATAATACCACAAACAGTGCAGCAACATATATATATATGTGTATATATATAAAATACAGCTCTGACAGACCTTTACAGATGCCATTGATTAGCAAGCCTTCGAGACAGAACAGGTTGACAAGAGAAGAACATCCTTTGCTGAACTGCTTTGACTTAAACTATATAATGTTTCTGGTGGATTTTTTTTAAGCCTATCCCCAGCTGGTTAGAGGATAAACAATTTCAGCTGGCAGTGCCATCTTCAACAGCTGGGTAGCCAGGTCAGAGGCACACAAGATGCTTCTTCATGTATCTGTCCTTTTTCCTAACTAAGGGCAACTGAGATTGCCTGCTTAAAATAATGAAATTAAAGAGCTAGAACAGTAATTACACTGGCAAGTCAAGTTCTGACATTTAAAAAAAAATAATAAAAAGTTTATATCCACTCCCACTTTGAGAGATACCTACCTCTCCTATTTCCATCAATGGTTCATTCATATCCACCCCTCCATAACCATACTGAAGATCAGCTTCAGTCAATTTGTTCTTCTTAATAAACTGTGTGTTGAGGTACCTACGGAAAGATAGTCTAATCAAAATAGGCACAAGCAAGCTTTTTTTTTTTAAATAAAGCTGGAATTGTGCAACATCTTCTGTATCACAAAAGATAACATCTTCTAACCAATGCCACTGCTGTCTGTAGGAATTTCTTAAAATATAAATTACTTTAAAAGACTTTACATTATATTAAAACAGTACAGTGTTAGTAACTGAGATATCTAACAGTAGCTTGACATATCACCATTAACACTTTTGGGTGTGCAATATACTTCTGTAAAAATCCAACATTTCAGCTTACACTGTCATATTTCTCATTCATGTATAGCAAAATACATGCTAAATTCTGATCAGCTGACTCGTTTTAGTGATAGTAGTTCACTGATTTTCAATAATAGAAAAGTATTCCTAAGTATCATATATTTAAAAGTAAAATGTATCTTATTTTGTAGGTACAGTTTACTATTTTGCATTTCACTGACTAAAACACAAAAGCGTCAATTTTTACAGGGAAAATGTTTGTCAGTTATGATCCCTTAGTCAGGTCATGATAACTAGCAAACAACTGCATCACAAATTTTAAAGATGAGATAAATTATTTTAATTAAGTTATAAAGAAATGTTATACATGCTTTTTTCCCCCCAACTTCAGTATTCATTATTGTATGCATAGCTTTTATAAAGAAAACACCCCTCTTAATTCTCAGTATTCCCTTAAAAGAAAGAGTAACACTTTTAAACGGAACCATTCCCCTTCTCTTCCCCAGATAACTGGGGGGAGGAAATGTATGATTTTTTCATGACCACACTTATAATATTTGTTATGTTAGTGCTTAAATGACATAACCAAGATTTATTTATTTTTTTATTTAAATTCAAGTAGCAGTTTTAAGATGTCCAGTTCCAGACACTGAAGAGAGGCAGATCCCTGAAGCGCTTTAAGAGATTCAAACTTTCAAGTCTGCACTGGAATAGTGATGTCTGAACACTCTAGGCAGGAAAGCAAATGTCAAGCAAAAAGGAAAAGGAGAAACCTACAGTGGAAACCTGTGAACTGGAAAGAATTTAGGACACCTCAGAGTCCAAAGAAGGAAGACTTGTTGATAGTACAGCGGTAACAGACTGGAATACAGTGGCCTAACCTACTTCCAGACTCCAGAGTATCACAGAGTAAGGTGAACTGCTCTGCTACCATCAAAAACCATCTCAAACTGTAAATTCAAGTCTGTGTAGAAAGCTACAGGCCCAACATTGCACATGAAACTTATATGGACATCCCAAATAGTTGGAACACAAGCCTTGAGCAGGTACATTCCTTGATATTTCCCACCCACTGCCATGTGAACAAAGCCTGAAGCTGCCATTCTCCTTTTTCCTGTCATTAAAAAGGAAAGCCCTACCTTCTCCTCATTTACACCTTCTCTTTTTCATCAGTACACACCTTCTCAACAAACCCAGACTGGGTAACTAATCCATCTTAAAACCACTGTCTCCACATGTAAATAAACCAGTTTAACCTAGATCAGGCACCCCTGCAAAGACCTATCTGATTCAAGCAAAAAAATAGGTGGCAAGAAGGAGACAGTCAGAACTAGTCCTGGCAAGAGTGCCACCACACCCTGCTCAAAACTAAAACCACATTTGCACACCTTTCCTTTCCCCCTCTCCTAACTTTGCCATCAACTTTCAGAACCAAGCACAAACACAACACAAGTAAGTAACTGCAAGGGATGTGCAAACAGCATAATCTTGAATTAACTTTTCCACTGAAACCACAAACCTTCATTCACCTTGAATGACTACTTGAAGTACTTCATAAGTATGTCTTACATTAAGAGGACAATCCATAAGATTAATCTGTTACTTACTGTAGAAACAAAGATTGGGCATGGATTGATACTTCTTGAAATTACTCAGACTCTTCCTGCTATTGAGATAAAACTTTCAGGGAAAAATTTTAAATACCGGATCACACAGCTCAGGCCCAACTGTACTTGAGAGTACACCTGTGAAGGCTTATGCTTTGCCATCTGATGAGGAAAATGGCAAACAATATGAAGAAACTGAGGTTTGTTTCCTTTCATGGTATTAGCAAAGAAATATACCCTTTGGTACCCAAACCTCAGAACACATCTACCAAGCTTCCACTCTAGAAAAAGTTACAAAGTTTGGAATTTAGATGAGTGTTGTAAGACTCATTCAAACCAAATACCTACTTTACAGTGGAATACTGAAAGACAATGTTCACCTAAATTAAGAATATCAGGGATATGTCTGGTACATTGATATTTCTGTGGACAAATTTTTTTAAGATATAAAAGAGTTGATAATTCAGCAAAACAAAGGGATACATTTTTTGCAAGTAAATTAGCAAATAAAAGAAACTGCAATAACTAATTTAACAATTAGAAGGCTAACTAAATACTGGGAGAAGTTACCAGGTAACTTTCATGTATTTAGTACTTTTGGAACAAACCAAGGACAATAGTCTAACCATAGGTGACTATTCTAGACATAGTGACACATTCCCAAAGCAATGTTCCCAGATCAATAGCCCACAGTGTCCTTGGGAGCACAGACTTTGCAAAGCATTGTCAGAAGGATTAGGTGTATATTACTTCTTTTCATGTTTTATTTGGTTTTAGTAGTTTGAATCACACACTCCTGGATAAGAAACAAATATTAGCTTTGGAAAAATAGATATTGTGAAATCTAGCTTGAATGTAATAAACCTAAGAGCATACCTGTCTCAAGTCAGCTCCTGGTTTCATTCTTACGTTCTCCATGATAAAGCCAACAGAATTTACCTCCTTTCAGTCTTTGTCCATCCATGACATTACGTCATAAAAAACCTGACATGATTATATATTTTCTTAAAAGTAGAGAACCCTGCAAACTATTTCCACAGGCCACTACAAGTACTCCTGGAGAAGGATAAAGACCCTATGTGGCTGTACCATTCACTCTTCTGATGTACAGGAGGTAATTAAAAAAGGTAACTAATTAGCTAAGACTCATTATTACAGTTTTCAGAAGCATTCAGGTTGTTTTTTTAAGATTTTTCTTTAACCTACCACTTGCACAACGAAATTACTTTGTAAACTACAGAATGTGTGTGCAACCACACAACAGTTATGAAAGGTTACATTACTGAACAGTAGAAATTAGCAGCTGCATTTATGTTTTCAATAATTTCAATAATTTCCATGTGCATCTAACTGTGGACCAGTTATGAACAGTGTTCCTCATGGGTGGATACTAAGTTATCTATTTGCCTTGCAGACCTCACAGTGAACCAATCACCCCCTTGGCTGCATTAGCAAAAGGGTACCAGGAAGTCAAGGGAGGTGACTGTTTCCTCGGCACTTGTGAAGACATACCTGGAATATTACAACCTGTTGGAGCATTATTGCTTTTTTCTCATGTTCTGCTACCATAAATATATTCTCTCCAAAACTGACCTGACGCATATTCAGCTATTGCTCTCTTTAACAAGTTTCTTAAACTGCAGTTCACTGTAATAACTTCAAAAGTTTAACAACTCATTTGCAAAGCTTACCTGTATAAGCAGTCCATATAGTCTGCCCCTTTGCTGTACTCTTCCCAGTATCTGTGATACATAATCAGTACTTGTTCTTCAGCTTCCAGAACTCTCTGAAGGAAGATACACACAACCCCCCCCCTAAATTTAGCATCAGCACAGCATTCATACATAATAGGATTTTAAAAAATACCTGTTATAGATTCAAAATTACAACACCTAAGCTTTAACTGTTCTAAAAATAACATTACTGCAATAACAAGAAAACTAACAAATCTTCACACTGCAATTTTTGGTAAGCCAGCCACAACACTTTAAATCGTTTATTTTGTGTTTAAAAAGAACAATCTCTATAAGATATTGCTATTTATCTTTACAGACATACTTGCTTGAATAAGCACGGTTCATATTCTCACATTGTACTGGTGGGCTGACTCGCATAACTATTTGCTCCTTGACACTGATCAATTTTAAATTCATGCAGTCACATGCTTACTGAAGGAGCTGTCTAACTATAACTGCTTAAAAACAGTATGCCTTACTGGTCAAACATTTATACTTACCAAAAATCCTGGAATAAAACAAGTTTAACAAAGTGTAGATACATACAAACTTAAATACATCCTTTTGAAATTAAGTGAATTATCATCTAAGAAGTTGCTGGTGTACTGAACTTCTCAAAATATATTAATACTTCAAAGGAATAAGCTTAAACAAAGTAGTATGATTTGTGAAGGAGGATGAGATCCTAGAAATTCTACTATAAATCTCTCTACAGTATGTAATTTTAAACTTTAGCTCAAGCAGCAAATAAGCCTATGCAAAAATAATGTAGAAGAGGAAAGCTAGTAGACAAAACAGAACTGAGAGTGATTTCCTCCACAGTATGAGTTTTGCAAAGGTTTTTAAACCTTATTTCAAAGACAAATGGTGAACAGCCAAGTTTAAAAGATGTATGCTTTTTTAGACTTCCCACAGCTTCTACTGTGCTAGCACTTGCCTGATTATCCTAAGTGAGCTCATTCAGCTCACTAAATAAATAAGGGAGAAGTTTTTTGGCTGAGTTGTCTGAAAGCTTAATTAACTGATCTAGTGTACCAAAGTGTCAGAGGTATCCAGTGGAACTGCCCATTAAGATACCCAGCCTATCCTATAAAATACACATGGTACACCTTAGCTCAAAAAATGGCATCAAGTTATTTAGCAGTACAATCCAGAATTTCCAAGTCTTCACTCCCTGTACAGACACCAGACAGGTGAACATCTTATTTAAATATACTTCTCTTTTGACTGAAATGCAAGAAGATACTGTTCTTCCATTCTATATATTCAGCATGATGAATCATGATCCTATTGAAATTAAGTGTCTTAGCTAATGAGACAGAATTCACAGCTAAATAGGTATACAAGTATATTTACTTGTAATAATAAATAATTTGTCCTTACTTCCCAAGCATTTCTGTTGTTTCCCACATACTTCAGAAGTTTTCTTAACTATTTATAATCAGTTTCCAAAACACTAAAGTAGACACTTCTAGGCTCTAACAGAAGGCTAATGACAAAATACAGCACATTTGGAAACTGAAGAAATACTGTAACTTGTTTTATTACAGTGATTCAACAGAAAAGAAAAAGCTTACTTTTCAAACCAACAATGAATATTTTTAGAGAAACCATAACAGTAGGCTTAAAAAGAAAGTTTTCTTTTGCATTGCATATAGACAGATGTAGAGATACCTGTCTTCTTTTTGCTGAGATGTGCTGCATATCAGACATACATATATAATCTGTCTCAGCAACTCCATCAACTGTGATTTGGTTGCACAAAACCTGCATACCTTCATACATGGAAAACAAATAAAACTACTCCTTAAAGTAGAAAAAATGAGGGCAAACAAAACCTACATGTAACTGTATAGGTTACCTTGTGCAAATGGCGTACGTGATTTTCCAAAAAAATTTTAGTCTCAGTATAAAGTCTCTCTCCGAGAGGTTCAGGATAGGCCACACACAAAGCATAAATGTCGCTGGACTCAGAGTCAAGGTTTGCATCTGCTTAAAGTGTGAAATCTTATCAACAAAATTTAAGTTTTACAGAACCTTCCTTTTTCTCCAACACAAGCATTTTAAATTAGTATTTTTGTTTACATTCAAGCACAAAAGATAAAATGGATAACTTTCTGGAATTACTGCAAGTCCTGATTTGTGGAGAACTTAGATTTTCAGCACTAATAAAAAAAACTAAGTAGTGGAAGGTAAGAATATGTTACAGCTAAGATCTTGGGACTCCTGGTAGCCCCATGCTGATATAACTTTTACCACTTATTTGCCAACTGTAAATAATATATTATTACCTCAAAGTGAATAATCAGCTTTTATCCAAAATGCTTCCTATGTATTTCCAGCCAATATGAAACTGAGACTCTTTTCAGATAACAGAAAGAAATACTAATCGGTTAAGAACGTGATTAGCAAAGTATGGAGCAGAACAAAGTGAAGCCGAACTCCAGTATTCCTCCCGAAAGCTCATAACAATTTACTACCCCACACCTCCACAGGTAAAACAGTTCTGTGGGATACTGGAAATTACGTCATCACAATGCTGGTGTGGATCCAAAACCTTTGTTTTATTTTTAATAATTATTATAAGTTCAGTAATTCAATTTAGATCACTGCAAAAAAAAAAATCTTATACTAGCTCACTAGTGTCTTGAAGAGCTACATCTTTGGTTTGTGAAATTTTCATGAAGTTTTAAAAAAAAGTCACTGTTTTAAAAAAAAAGTAACTTAATACTTTGTCAGAAGTTCAGGATTAAGAACTTTGCTTTCAGAAAAGATAAGCAAGGATTTTATCAGGCTTCAAGTGAACAACCACAGGAAATAAATTAGTTCTGCAAAAACTATTTCAAAGTGTCATGCTTAGCCACTAATTCCAGGCATTTTATAAAACCAGCCATACTAGAAATAACGATTTAGTATAGATTACTTTTACTAAGCTTTTTAATTAAGAGAAGACAAGAGAGATCTGCTTTCCTCTAGTCTACCTAAAAAAAGAACACGCCTGTGTAAAAGCAGGTAGAAGACTTGAGAAGAGTTGACAAGTCACCTCCTTAGTCCACAGAACAGTATCAAGCTTTTATCACCGTTTTTCCCAAAAGCATGTTCCATTTCTTATACAGAAGTACTACTCAAAAGAAGAGAAGATACTGATGAAGGACAACTAAACAGAAAAAGCCTTTACTTGGCAACTGGAATCTCAAGAGCACTTAATCTGAGTCTCATCTCAAGCACATCTACTTCATTCATACAGATCACAGTACTGGAATTCTCCTTGGAATGGCAAGAAGCTTTAAATAGAACCCCAACAACCAAAACAGGCAATATTCACTGCTTTGTGAGAGTAGCTAGTATCACATTACAGAAACTTACAAAGTTTTGCCCAATAACTACCAAAACAAACTATCAAATTCAAGGTGAAAAATTATTTTCTTAAATAGATTGCAAAGAACAATTTTTTTACACATTCCCCCCCAACAAATTTTGCCAGTTTAAGGATGGTTCATAGCTGAACACATCCCCAGTATCAACACATTTGCAAGACTCTCTGCTATGCAAATAAGGTATTTCTGAGAAAGTAAATTCCAGAATTAGAAATCTTTGTAAGCCACTCACAAGCAAAGAGGACATAACTTCGTTTCTCTTTACATCCACAACCACGCTATCTGAATCACCAAAACTGTTATGAACTCCGATACAAGAACAACTTACTCTGAAAAGAGAGGAAATGGACAATCTACATCACAATAGCATAAACAAATAATAATGGCAACTTATCTGATGAAAATAGCAAATAAATATCTCTGAAATTATCTAGCCACCATTGCCTAGGCTTCAGTTAGGAGTCCAGATGATCGTTACTGTTTCAAACAAGTTTTTCATTTGTAATAAACCTATTTAAGAAAATAATATCTGTGCTTCTTCATGAAAATGCACATCTTCCAAACCAGCCTTTCCTTATTCTAGAGAACAGTCAAATTTTCTTGCAAATGAAGAAAGCTGAACCTAGTATTCTTCTTGACATACAACATTGAGTTTGCACACCTGCTAAAGCTAAACTAACAGCTTAAAGAGGGACACTTCCATGGTCACCTCACCCATTTTCTTGTATCAACCAAATTATAAAAATCAACACCAAATTCTACTTGTTGGATACAAAGTTTCTCTGGATTTCTACAAAAAACACAAGTCAGCTCTGCTACAAAAAAGGTTAACATTCTTGCTTGATTTGTACTAGTCTATTAGCCTATCTTTCAAACCAGAATAGAAATGTTAATGTTCAAAATGTTGTGAATATCTTATGAAAAAATAAACAACAAAACCAAAAAACAATGACAACAAAAAAACCCACCAAACCTCTTTGAGTGGAGATGAATCATTAAACATCACTGGTATTTTAATCCATACACTTAAAGCACTTTATTTTTTTTTCTGTGCTGCTATCCCTTATAAAGTCAGAAAGAAGCCTTTACTGTTCAGTATTTTATCTTGAATGGTGGTAGCCATTTGACCTTCCAGTTCAGCACATAGTTTTGCAGAGTGACAAAGGTCAAAGTAAACTGAAGCCAAACTGCTGCTTGAAGACCTTCACTCTGTGTTGAGAACGTCACGTGCCTTGTCAGACTTAAGTGCTCCAGTAGTTGCTATTTGAGGGGCATTACCCAGCAATGGGAAACTGAAGTAGCTCCAAACTAAGGAAAAAGAATTAAATAACTACCATCAACAAGAAAACACTCCATCTAAGGCCATAAAAGCTCACATATATTGTTCTCAGCAGAAGAACAGATGTTCTCTAGAAGATGAAAGCAGAGCTTTTGGAAAATCTCTGTGACTGTTGGTCTTCCTCTGTAAGCAAAGCAAAACTCGTAGAGCACTTGAGGACTCAGAGTCAGAAAGAATCATGATCATAGGAAATGTATTTATTCTTCCTGCTCTTTGGGTTCATTCTTAACCTAAACATGTTTATAGGCTTCTGATTAATGGAGGAAGAACATGCAGAAAAATGGGAAGAGGCACGTGGTCATGCTGCATACTTTTAAAATAATTCTGTTTGCAGTACATCTGCTTTCCTCCGGGGGTACCGTTCATCCTATTTACTTGGTTGGTGGAAAATCCAAGACAACAACAGGAAGACCCTGATGTTCTACCCATTCAAAATAGTTACACTGCTAAAATGTAGTTATCAAAGCACACATGAACTACCACTCTCTAATCAGGCTTGAAACAGCCTCTTAACTTAAAGAGCTTGCCCTACCCTACTGAACGGTTAAAAGCAAAGTCTTAGAAGTTATATAAAGCATTCATAATAAGCAAATTTCAGCTTTCAGCTCATTGTAATTCTATCATTTGAAGTTTGAAATAAGCTACACTTAGAGATAAACTATGCTTAACAATCAAATTACCGTAAGACTTACAAAGAAAACATTACATTCAAGACTAACAAGTTCTGGAGAAGTAATGAGGCAAAAAATAGTTCTAGACATGAGTTATGCACAGTTACCAGCCTTTCAGCCCTAAAATGCTATGTCTGCATAAACCATTTGATCTCTGCTGTCTCAAGCAGCACAAAAAAAGCAAACACTTAGAATACACTGTTGCAGACTGAAATAATGATTCTTTGCGGTATCTTATCCTTTGTTTCCACATCATTGTTTGTAGTCTCTACAGAGAGACCACAAAGATCAAGTGGTACTATAATCAATGAAATAACATGCATTGATTTCATTAAGACATAGTTCAAATAATTTGTCACCTTCTAATTGTGCTTATTAAGCAGCAAGAAAAATAGATAAAATGACATCCTTTCAATTCCCCGTAGATGTTTAAAAACATGTTACTCAAATTTCACAAAGAATATAAAGCTAATAAAGAACATGTATTTTTTAAATGCCACATCTTCCTAAAAGATATCATTACTACTTTAGCTTTGTTTATGTATTTAAAACCTAGAAAAAGCTTTCATACCCACTGCATAAAACTACCAGTTTCATCAAGGTGCTGAATACTCCATGAACAGTTTGTGTTAAAACATACAGTTTGAGTGAAAGCACCAGAAGTACTAAGCAAGTAACACTGAAGCTGGAAGTTAAAAGTCACACAAGCTCCTCAGGACATTCAGCTGTAGAGAATAAGCCAAAAGGCTCCTGACTGTGCCAAATTAGGCACTAATAGTGCCACTTTCCAAGGAACATAATTAAGAGATAATAATAAACAAGATCTTGAGAATTACACGCCAAATGGTTCTTCCAAGACTGTTTCCTGGGTCTGCTATTCATAAGCATACCCTTTCTGATGTTCAATCAACTGGGGTAAATCCCAAAAGAGGATCAACAGGAGGCTTATGTACAAGGCCTACACATAAGAAGTTCTAAGTTAAACAGTGTGACAAGAAGAATCAATCCAACATATAATTCCATTTTTATTTTAATTTAAATCTATTTTAGGTGCCTGTGTTTAAATGTTTAGTTTTAAGATACAGAAGTTAACAAGACTGAAATATGCAGCTCTTGAACACAGCTTAGAAAGAATGACTACAGCACAATTTGTCAGCATGTAAGTGCAAAACTAATTAATTCAAGAAGTCTGACTCCAAGTTAAGATGAAGAGTCATGTCCCCAGAAATAAATTACGAAGTTTTGAAATGAAAGAGCTCCTTAAAGATTATTGCACCATAGAACAAGGCTCCACAAGGACTAAAAGCAACTGGGTTTTTTTTATGTATTCACACATGCACACACTGAAAACATGGGCACATGGGAAAGCAATTCTGAGAAATGGTAACATGTTCAGAAAGAGAAGAGACTTTAGAATTTAGCTAATGCACACAGAATAAGCTTACATTGTAAAAAACACATATATATAAAATAATCATCTCAGGAGCTTCATTTTTGACAGAGAAGAATTAACAAATCCATAATATTCTTCCCCCTATAATTAAACCGAACAGTCAAATTACTGCAGAACAGCTGCAGTCTCCTAAAATTCTCTAATTATTCATCACACTGTAATGGCTAGTGAATGCATAGACACAGGGCACAGTAAAACTGGTTACAATAGTTACACTTCTTTTAAAAGAGGATCACTGAAACTTAAACTTTGTAAAAAATTACAAGTCTATTTTACACCTACAATCCAAACCTTTCATTACAACACTGCATGTACAGCTGTGACTTGAACAGCAAGACCTTATGATCACAGCCAGAAAAAGTAATTATTTTTAAACACAGCTTAACTGTTAGGAATAGAGAGGCAATAACAGTGAAGGACAAGCAAGAAGGCTTTTTTATAAACACTTGCTATAGAAGTGTCTAATACAGCAGTCATCAGTATACAAATAAGTGTGAAGAAAATGGAGACATCTTTAAACAGAACCACCTCACCACTCTCCACAACCCTAAATTTAAAGATGTGTATAGTGCCTTATGTGTTTCCTCTGCTACCACACACACTTAAGCATTCAGGAAAAATGTATTATCAGACTAGGTGAAATTCAATGCATGCACTTCTGTGAACAGCTATAGCATAAGCTAACTACCAGAGCTACTAGAAGTTAAGTAAAACTCAGATCAGTTTCCTTATTATTACCATGGGGATTTTCACATAGAATGCTTCCCAAATACACAGAATTCCCCATCCCTATCAACACACCCACTGACCTACAGGCTTAATAACAGATACAATACTACAATAAGCTTCTGATTGAGAGCACTGAAACCGTTACGTAATGCAGGCCTACCCCATGTTAAACACATCCCACAAACACATTAACTCAGATTTTCAGTTAAAAGGATACGAGAAGCGATCATTCCATGTTGCCCTTTCGACATAATCCAACATAACAACAGCTTTAATTGTTGTTAGAAGTTTGTTCCATGTTTCATCAAAATCAACTACTCGTGGTTTCAAGGACATTGTGGGGCTTTAGTGTTAATCTGTAGAAGAATTAAACATGTCAGACAACATTGTACAATAATTAAAATAAATAGATTTCCTTCGAATTTTTCAAATTTAAACTTTGTACACTGTTGCACCACCACAATACACATGAAGAACACTCACTGCTGCTTGCCCACCCTCTGAAAGCAAGCTCACAAGTCCTTATTTTTACTGTTATGGAATGGAGCATTAGTGTTGCATGAACAGCCTATAACACAACACCAGTTAATCTGACAACATCATGCCTCATAAAGTTCATCATCTTACCAAGATGACCATTTAACAGTGCCACATGAAGAACACAACAAAAGTAAGCTTTTGTTTGTTCACTTTTATGCAAAAACTGTTTCAGCAGTATATGAAAATTTGGGCAGGAACACACTGAATGTATTACCACAGTACTTGAAATTGTTACTTTCAGTTTGCAGCCCATGTTCACCTCAGGTTTTCATGAGACATTTTTGGTACTATATTTTAAGACACAAAACCCAAAAGCTTTGAGCAGGATGACAAAAAAGAAAACACATCAGAGTGTTACACAGAGCTTGTGCAGCTTACTGCAATGCACAGCAGGACAAGCAGTGAATTCTTTCAAATAAGACATGGCTTGAAAATAAAGAAGCTGTGTTAACAATTTCATATAAAAAAATATTGGAAGATAATTTATTGAAAAACATTACATTACTGAAATAAAACTAGAAACAAGTAAGGTAATTTAAAAAAAAAAAAAAAAAAAAAAAGAGGTCCCGACAG
This sequence comes from Chaetura pelagica, assembly GCF_000747805.2. NCBI lineage: Eukaryota > Metazoa > Chordata > Aves > Apodiformes > Apodidae > Chaetura > Chaetura pelagica. The sequence goes on from NW_009970726.1 coordinate 6,885,924, forward strand.
ACACAAAGTGAAGGCCTCTTCTTTGTTTCTATTTGTCTCTGTCCTATGCACCTAATCTAGAAAGGACCTGATGTGTGACATTCCATGCACAAAGCAAGTCTAGTTCCTGCTCAGAAACACTATGTGGTAAGACTAAAAAAAAAAAACCAAAAAAACCCCATGTCCTTTTTAAACAGATGGACAAGTGTCTCTTCATTTGTCTTCCCAAATGTTCAAGATCAGACGGGAGAAAAGAAATCTAGTGACAAACAGGCTTTTAGCACAGGAGGCACACCTCTATAAGGGAAGAATCAAATATGATTTGAAAAAGAAGTGTTTAGCAACCAGCTTATTAATACCTTAAATTCTAGTGGCTTTTACTTTTTCTCAGGGAGATTAGTTTTCCCAAACTGCACGATATATAACTTCCCAGATTAAGAAAAAACAACTAATATATCAGATGCAACTTTTATACTGTATACATGCAAAATACTACTCTAACAAACCAAGCTCCTTAACTGCTGTGAATTTAGGAACGACAGAGGGTTGTTCTCCTCTAACTGCAATACAACAGCTTCCACTTAAAATCCAATCAATGTATTAACCTACCCACATTTGCTTTGATTTCATAAAGCAACTGAATAGCAACTAAGTAATATCGAGGAAGTGGTATTATCTTAGGTTTTACAAACAGGAAACTTATTTTATGAAGAACTGAAGCTCCAAAAGTGGTGCACCAATATTCTCAGTTCAGTAGAAACATCGGAGTTGTTATATTTGCATCACATTTATTACCATTTTTGGAAAAAAACCCAGAAAACACAACAAACTTAAATCCACAGGTGTCAGTGCAAGCTTACTACACAGAGAACGAGTGAAAACTGACAAAACAAATAGATATCCATCAAAGAAAGTAAGCTGAAAACCACAAATTGATATATGTTTCAAAGAAACATGAACCTCAATAAAACTAAACAATAGTAGACCTTATTTCCAGGAGTGGAGAAAAAAAAGTGGTAGTCTTCTAAATGCTCTTATATTACTATTCTTCTAGAAAACACAAGAGTATTTTCAGCTGACCCCAAGAAAAAATAATCATGGTCCACAAAAACTATAGAGTATCTGAAGTAGCTCTTGTGGTAATGTTGTTACATGTTGCTCTCTCTGAAACACACTTGTTACTTTCAAGAGAAAAGAACCATTCCTCCACAGATAAGTAAAACTGAGAGAAGGAAGGAAGAGTAAAGGAAAAGTCCTTCTCACCATACATCACCCAGTAACACTGTTTTTAATATCACCAAAACCTAATAATATGTAAAACACTATGCATCCACATACTCATAAATGTACTCTGGAGCTAAATAGTTTAAGAGAGACCTGACTGTTACCTGGCACTCTCTTGAAGCTTTCACATCAATATAAATGTCAACTTGTTTTATAGACATGTTAACATATGTAGTATAACTTTTTCTGGAAGACATGGACTGTTGAGGTTTGCTGTCCTTTGGTGTCTGCGGTGCACAAACTTAAAAAATTAAATGTCTTGTACTGATGCAAGTAAACTCCACCATAAAAATTATAGCTGAGCAGAATACTTAGTCTAGAGTTCATACTATTCAGGGGGCAGGAAATGATACCTGTCTGACAAGCCCTAAGGTAAGCAGATACTCTTGAAATGTATTTATACATGAGGATAATCAAAGGATGTTGCTTCCATCACTTAATTCTTTAAAACATACTGCTGTCATACTAAGTATATTGGTTCACACAAACTAATATATGTTTCCCACCAGCGTCAAAACATTTCCTAAATTTCCACCCTATTTAACCATTTCGAGAAATAACATTCCAAGCTCGTGGTGGGTGAACAAGGGCATCAGTACCCACGTCAAACTCGTCGACGTCGCGGCCTGACACCACCCCCCGTGCTCCCCACC
>NW_009970726.1:6889483-6903361 GCF_000747805.2 Chaetura pelagica
CTGGGGGCGTTCCCGTTTCCCCGAGGAGGGAGCTGCCCCGGCTCGAGGGCCGCTGGCTCCAGCGGGGACTTCCCACCGCGGAACAAACGCTTCCAGCACCCGCTGGAGTGAGAGAGGCCCCACGTAGCGTCGCGCCGTCCCGGGCCCCAAATAACTGAGGAAAATGCCTGGAAAAGTAGTTGTTCTGAGCGCAGGTGTTTTCCCGGCCTGTGCCTGGTCATGCAGACACCGTCGGGACTTGCCCTGAGGACTATAGAGGGACCTGCTGCCCGGAGAACCCACCCAACTCACTTCCTGCAGCAGCCACCGCCCGCTCGCTTCCATTCTGCAGGAAAATGTGAGCCCCTTCTCCTGGGGCTTGTCCCAGACACAAAAGCAGCGTGTTTTAAAGCTATTTTTCATGAAAGAAAGGCTCTGAAACAGGAAAGGGTGGCCCTGAAACACATCAGAACATGTGCAAAACCATAAAAAAAGTGCAAAAGTGCAACTTCTTACCTATTTACCATGGCTCTCCAAGATACTTGGCAGAGAGATGTGTATTGTAATCCTAAGAGCAGGTGAAGACATCCTGAAGCCTGTGTTTTCTCCTCCCCTTCTCCAATGAACGGGGTTAGTTTAACATGCAATGCTACTCATACTTGCAATTTATTTATTTTTTATTTTATTATTATTTTTTGTGTTTTTCTTGCATCTTCCCTCTGGAAATCTGCTTTTCATCTTCAAATGCCCCTGAACCCACCCAATCTTACATACTGGCACAATTTAAAGTACTATCTTTTTAGTAACTGCCTCCCTTCTGTGGGTAAAGATTGCTCTTAAAAAGTCCTTGAACAGACAATTATTAGGCTGCAAAGAAATAAGTATCTCCTTGGGCTACTGTATACTTTCCTTACTCTTTTCCCTTATGTGCATATGTACCATTACAGCAGACAAAATACTTCAAGTATATGCTTTTTACTTCCTTTGTGAAAGGTTCAGAAAATCTTTAAACTAGCTCACTAGGAACTGAGCTATTTCAATTTTTCTTTTCTCCTAGGAAGTTCAGGTATGTGAGGGATAGGAAGACAATATGAAATGTACTGTCACTCAGAATACCAAATTCCACATAGTAATTAATAATACAATTGCTGTGTCACTCAAAATATAACACATAATTTTAATTTCTTTTTTCTATTACTTGGAAGTACGTTTCCTGCCAGAGGGAAATCTGTGTTTGATATCAGCCCACATGTTTGTTTGTTTAATTATGAAAATATTATACAGCTGCTCTTATTATGCATGACAATTTTCATACCTGTATCCTCCTTTACATGCTATTCAAGCACACTTTTTTTTTTTTTTTTTTCCAACTGAAAATAGCAACACTGGAAATATACAGCTAGTACAGTGAGATTATGTGCTGAAAAGTGACTCAAAATTATTTAAGTGTTTTCCTCAGAACTTCCAGAATAAACTTCCTCAGGCCTGGATGATATCCAGGGATGTATTTCTACATGTGCAAGCATAAAACCATTGACTTCAAATTCTTAAATAGGTTTTTTTTCTTAGTTGTGGAAAAATATTCCTGCTTTTTTATTAAAAGCCAAGTCCAGTTCCTCTCTTGTGCCAAAGCAAGCTTAAGTGCATATTGAATAAAGAGGCACTTTATTAGAAAATGGAAAATCAAGCTCTAAAGACATATGATAAGAGTGCTAAGTCTGTAGTCTACATTGAATACAAAATTGTCATAGTGAATACTTCTGTATCTTTGTAAAACTGTATGTAGGTATCAGGCTTACATAATTATGGTACTCCAAAATACCTTAATTCAATGTGTATTCAAAAAATATCACATCTAAATGACCTTATTTTTTCTAAGATGTATTTTAGGTTGTTTGGAAAAAAAAAAAAAAGTTATTTAACAATCAGGCAATTACCTCAGGAAGTAGTTGAGCTGGTACTGGTAATGTTAATGGGATAAAAAGTTTTAAGTAAAACCTCTGAAAATCCTAAAGTGTGGATATCAAGTCCTCAGCACCAGCAGTTCTTTTTTACATATGTGTTGTGTCACATTCATAAGTGTAGATAGAGCCAAACTATTTATAATGGGATATATACCCAGAAGGTTTTCTGGAAATCTGCTTTGTATCCATTCACTGCAGAGGTTGTTCTCTACACTTGCCTTCAAGCAGTGAACAATATTTTTTAGGATGTAGTAAGGAGATTCTCAAATAGGCTAAATCTGCAGCTACAAGGTAGATTTCTAGAGCTGAGCTTGTTATTTCAGACATCTTTTTTATATTGACAAAAGCAGGCAAGTAATTTACCTCATCTTAGATTTCTACATTAGGATGGAATGAATAGCACTCAAGGCTCCACTGTAAAAGAAATGTGGTGAGTTTGGATAAAGTACACCTTAAGAGTCTTGTTTTAAAAAATGTATACTATCAACCTTAAATATGAGTACAGATTGCATTAATACTGGCTAGAATTTAGAACACTCTAGGGCCTGCTGCTAAATATGGCTGATCCAACTTTGCTCCTGTCAAGGTGGACTAGAATCTTATGTTTCATCTTTGAAAATTTAAATTTCAAATTTAAAAAGTACTGGAGGCAGGCTTTCTAGAAGTGCCTAAGTGGCCTAGAAAAATTCACTAGGGTGAATGGGATGTCAAGGATACACAGACTCCTACAGCATTTCACTGAAAAATTAAAAGCATGTTAATGTGAAAGGTGTTACATAAAACCTATGCATATTAAGGAGGTTTTCCAGAAATGTCTCTGCATCAATATTTATGTTTAATTAAAGCTAAAAGAAGGATCCATTTAGAGTATGCAGTACAAGTATCTACAGAGTTATAACTTTCTGGAGAGCAGAGATGTCTGTTTGGGAAGCTCTCCATTGTTCACATCACTCAAAACTCCTATCAAAATAAGTTTTTTCCTGTTTTTGAATCAAACCCTTACCCATTTAATTTCCAGTGCTTACAACTTTTTAATTCAACTTTCATAATTTTCTCTGTTTTCCACCTAAACCCCTTTCTTTTTCTATGTTGCTGGTTTAACTCTATTCTGTTTGCTGGAGGAAGGGAGGTTGTAACTTTAAGCTTTTGATTGTTATTTTCTGCAACTTTTACATTGTATCTGTGGCACTTTCTCTTTTTTTATGACCGAAGGCTCTTTTTTAGTGGTAGCATTAGCAACGAGCATGTAATATTATACTCTTACAAGTTAAGATTTATGCTGGCACCATTAAATTATGCTATTAAATTATGCTGTGTGAATGTATTAATTGTACAAGATCATGTTGCATATCACAAGTTAGATGGCAGGTTAATGAAAAGCATCCTTATTTGTACACTTCCTAAGCTTTACATAGCATATATTTTCTGTTATATGAAGTATTGTCCTGAGTTAACTGCTGTGAACCGGGAACATAGATATTCTTTAGAGGAAATGGAAGGTCACTGCAAGCACGTCCACTAGATGGCAGTGCTGAATATCGAAAAAAAATCACAGAATCATGGAATGGTTTGAGTTGGAAGGAACCCTCAAGATCATCTAGTTCCAACCCCCTGCACGGGCAGGGACACCTCCCACTAGACTTGGTTGCTTAAATCCCCATCCAACCTGCCCTTGAACACTTCCAGTGATGAGGGATTTTTAAATTTCTTTTTGTGTCTGCCTCCAGTGATATTCTGGGCAGATGTCTGAGAAGGGTAAGAACTTCATAGACGCCTGCTGGAAGGCTCCAGTTCAGGAGCTGTCTGTGATTCTTCCAGCAAAATGGGAGAGCTCTTTCTTGGAACACGTAAGCAAGAGCTGGCAAAAGTGGTGAGAAGTTTTGTCCTTCATCCTAGTGAACAGAGCAACGGTGCACCTCAGACTGAACCCAACCCCTCCCTCCAGGTCCCAAAGGTCTTCCAGCACAACCCACACTAAAATGAACAAAATCTACATATTTGGTTCATGACATAAGAAAATAAATGGGAGCTGAGCATTTCTAAACAAGATTTTTTTAGTTAGTTATCAACTGCTTAGTTAAACTCCCAGATTTCTTCTGTCCATGCCCATGACCTGAGATGGCTTGAAAAAAATCACAAATGTAATTTTGCCTTTCATTATTAAAAGGGGACACTAGCTTATTTTCATGTCATTGTAGCTAAGCAGTTAAATTACCAACATGCATAAGCAATTATCTAGGGTAGATAATTTTCCTTTCCTGTATATTTGGGGGAAAAAAAAAAATAATTGCTTAATTTGTTCTGTAACATTATTGACAAGTAAAATTGCACAATGAGAACTTTTATTTAAAGATCAACGACTTACAAAACTTATAACACATAACTGTGGATCGAAATTATTCTACTTAGAGGACTTTTCAGAGATAAAATAGCTTAAGTGAGGTATCAAAATAGTAAAAGCTTTTAGAGCTTTGATTTGTTGTATTACAAGATTCTGTATCCTTTCTGTTCAGTAAGCGTGTGAAATGCAGACATCTCAGGTACTTACTCTTTATGAGCTGGGAAGAATTGGATATAATAATTTACTGATGAACAGGTAATCTACATTTAAGAAGTTTCAGTGTTCCTATTCATCACATTTCTAATCTAAGCAAACTTGGAAAATTATTAATGGAACTTCTAATGAAGCTCTTATGTGACTTCTTTTCTGACTTGCTGAAAATGAAGGAGTCCTGGCTGGGTCATTAGCTGGCTGGGTTTGAATTGATTATTGGGATTTTCCTTTCAGGGTTTTAATCTGAATATAATACTACTCTTAAAGCTTCATGTGGTAAACGAGCTATTGTTTGTAGTTTCATGCTTTAGCTCAAATGTATAGAATCCCAAAGATTTTATGTGTTACAAAGTGTGGTAAGAGTTGAGTACAGATAGCTGTTAGAACATCATTTCTCTCTGTTGGCTGCATTAGGAAAATGGAAGAGCCACATGAGGGCACTGTATGCAATGGAAGGAAAGCTCCAGAGTAAGTAATTTTACCTCTTCCCATTTATGATTGAGAAAAATATTTGTTTACACTATCAGCAGTGAACCAAACAAAATTATATTATTATTCTAAACTCATCTCCTTCTCCTTTAATTCAGAAATTGTGTAATTGTCTTAAGGTAGTGATTCAATCCCCCTTTTTAGCAGTATGACTACTTTTTATGAAACATCATGCACACCATAATGCTTCTTTTTGTTTGCTAGGCACAAAGTTTTGGACAAAATAGTCATGTAAAACTTGAGTAGTTCTACGTTTAGGGTATATATAAATACACATAGATGGAAGAAAAACATTTGAACTTGGTGATTGCACAACCCTTAGTGATGATCAATCTTAGAGAATAAAACTTAGCTTTGAGACAAAGTTGAATTTCCAGAGGTGTTGTTTCCAGAAAGAAAAAGAGGAAAAAAGAGTAATTAATATCCATCTTCACTAAAATATTAAAAATAGGAAATATCTAGTGCCCATTTCTGAAACATCATTTTCCAAATTAAACTAGATAGCATTCCACTGACAGCTTCCTCAGGGCTTTTTTGAGATATTTTTTTTTTTAATATATATATTTGTATTTTAAATAGTTCAGTTAACCCCATTTTTAATATGTAACGGAGACTGGAACCTTCTGTAATTTGCAAAAGTGGCAGATAAAAAGAATGAGAGCAAACGGTTCATAAAATAAACCAGCTGACAAGAGAGCATCATCAAGGAGATAGATTATCTGAGCTATAATTTGATAAAAATTATGTCCTCTTCAGGAAACGTATGTTGCTTTAGCCATTTATGTGTCTTACTGGTAAATTAAGAACTTAAAACTCTTGACATGAAAGAAATACAAAAGCTCTGTCACAAAAACTAGACTCTGAATAGCCTGACAATCTCCTGTTATAGTGGATACTACTCCATTTAATTATTTTTCACCTGTATCACTTCCTTTACTTTACAGCTTCCAGAAACCTCTACTTTGTGTCTAGTGAGCTGCATTTATTCAGTTGCTTTTGCATTTCATTTTGAATTTATCATTCTTGCTCTTCACTGACATTTACAACCACCTACCACCAACAAAAAAAAATCTGCTCCCCCCAGCAAAAACAACCTACAGGTGCTAGAAAATCTAGTCTACAGCCAGACTTCTAATCAAATGCAAATTCTTCTTAGTATTTTTATTCATATTTTCATTGCATATTTTTTAATGAATAGGAGACATTTGTCTTTTATTGCATTTATCTGAATGTTTGGTATTGAATGATACCTTTGTGTCAGGTAGTTTCTCAATGTCTGTGTTAGTGCCGGCCATATTATTGCATTGGCTTATCTTGCTTTACAGGATAAATCTTTTGCAAAGCATGATCACACAGCAGCCAACAGTTTGTGGCATGCATGTTCCTGTGGTACTGTTTATTCATGTTAAGCTACCTGAGCCTTTTTAAACCTTTCAGGAAGCTTTTCATATTGGCAAACTCTACTTTCTGTGTACTTCTTTTAACACAACCTATTCAGAAGACTTTTAATAGTAAAGTTTTATGTGTTTACATCTTAAATACAACTCAAGCTGCTGTTTGGAAAGTGACATCAGTTTATATTAATGTTATAAGCACTAAATAATGTTTTATACAAACCTCATACTTTTCACCAGAGAAGTTCAAAGATCTCTACAAACAGCAATAAATTGTAAAGGATTAAGGATACTGTAAAGTACATATTATGTTTGTAAGTAAATTATTACATGTGCAAAGTTCATTATACAGCAGAGGAAATGAAAAAAATTCATGTAATGAACATCAATTCCTGTTCGTTTTTTTTTTTTCTGCTGGAGCAGAAACACCATAATTCATGTATCTTGAACTCAACAGCCAATTCTTTAAACATTCTAGCCACTTTACACTGTCAACAGAATAGTCAGAATATTATCTTTCCAGTATACTAATTTCCCTCATTAAATAAGTAAGTGACAAATGAGCACACAGCAATTGACAGAGTATCACATTATTTGCCAAACTACAGGTTTCCTCATTTTTTCCTTTGTTCTCCAGAGTGCAGAGAAACACCAGTGCTGGAGACCTGACCTAGTGATGGTGAATCCTGGCAATTCTCCTTCTCATAAAGCTTTTCTTACAAACACCAAATACCTAACTATACATTTGCAAGTCACCTTAGCAGGTTTTTTTGGGTTCAAGCAGTGATTAATCATGTGACTGCAGTTCAGCTGCTCGTGTACTCTTGTTTACCTTGGCATGTTTTGGTGCATCAGTAAGTGCCTCTTTTTTCAAACTATAAGACATACCAGACAGTAGCATGTAACTTGTGGTTCCTTTTAGATTTCTGATTGAAAAACCTTTAAAAGTATATAAAAAAGCTAACCACAAAAAAAACACATTGAAATGCTGTATGTCAGACTCTATATCTGTGCATCGGGGTGTGAAATATTGAAGCATTACTCCAAGTTATCCAAAATAAAATAATTAAAACTGAAGAAATTTTTTTTATTCTTTTTTTTAAAGGACCTAGATTAGTACTTACCATATTGAAAAAATCAGAGAATCACAGAATGGTTTGAGTTTGAAGAGACCTTAAAAATCATCTAGTTCCAACCCCCCTGCATGGGCAGGGACACCTCCTGCTAGATCAGGTTGCTCAAGGCCCCATCCAACCTGGTCTTGAAGACCTTCAGGGACGTCTTCAAGGGATTACTTGATACTCCCTTCAGCAATAAAAACCTCCAAGCCTTCCAAATAAATAAATCCTGTCCTTTACATGAGGACACACAGGCCTCACTGCCATACCTGGGACTTCTCAAGGCTATTCCTTCCTATGCTTCTGGCTTCTGCAACCCACAAAAGTCAAGGCAGTACCACAGCATTAATTTTGGCAGTATCAATTTTCAGAGGTTCCAGTGATGGCCAGTAGTGAAAAATAAGAATAAAAGGATCAGCAATTTGCTCTTATACTACTCATACAGTCACTCAGTCTTACTTCCACCTTAACATAATTTAGGAAAGGAAATATAACTGAATACTTACCCTACAGATGTGTAACATCTTTTTCTTTTAAAACCTATATACACTTGGGAAAAAAATGTACAAAGTTTTAACCTTTTACAATATTTTTCAATATTTGCCTTTTAAAAGCTGTGCCATTTCTCTTTCTGTGTTGTGTGCACTTCCCTGTGACCACTCCTCAAGTTCTGCACTTGTCCTACTCCTTTAGAAGCAATGAAAGTGGAGACCAGACAGTAGCATGTAACTTGTGGTTCCTTTTAGATTTCTGATTGAAAAACCTTTAAAAGTATATAAAAAAGCTAACCACAAAAAAAACACATTGAAATGCTGTATGTCAGACTCTATATCTGTGCATCGGGGTGTGAAATATTGAAGCATTACTCCAAGTTATCCAAAATAAAATAATTAAAACTGAAGAAATTTTTTTTATTCTTTTTTTTAAAGGACCTAGATTAGTACTTACCATATTGAAAAAATCAGAGAATCACAGAATGGTTTGAGTTTGAAGAGACCTTAAAAATCATCTAGTTCCAACCCCCCTGCATGGGCAGGGACACCTCCTGCTAGATCAGGTTGCTCAAGGCCCCATCCAACCTGGTCTTGAAGACCTTCAGGGACGTCTTCAAGGGATTACTTGATACTCCCTTCAGCAATAAAAACCTCCAAGCCTTCCAAATAAATAAATCCTGTCCTTTACATGAGGACACACAGGCCTCACTGCCATACCTGGGACTTCTCAAGGCTATTCCTTCCTATGCTTCTGGCTTCTGCAACCCACAAAAGTCAAGGCAGTACCACAGCATTAATTTTGGCAGTATCAATTTTCAGAGGTTCCAGTGATGGCCAGTAGTGAAAAATAAGAATAAAAGGATCAGCAATTTGCTCTTATACTACTCATACAGTCACTCAGTCTTACTTCCACCTTAACATAATTTAGGAAAGGAAATATAACTGAATACTTACCCTACAGATGTGTAACATCTTTTTCTTTTAAAACCTATATACACTTGGGAAAAAAATGTACAAAGTTTTAACCTTTTACAATATTTTTCAATATTTGCCTTTTAAAAGCTGTGCCATTTCTCTTTCTGTGTTGTGTGCACTTCCCTGTGACCACTCCTCAAGTTCTGCACTTGTCCTACTCCTTTAGAAGCAATGAAAGTGGAGAGACTGGGTTATTTAATGACCAGCTAAAACCTGAGTGTACCACAAAGATAATTATTTTGTTGTAATTCAGTCTTCTAGGTTCATATACCAAATAAGGAATTAATTTATGACAGAGACATAGACGCCAAATATCAGATCGCGTAAGTGAAGAAAAACAACACTGTTAGAAAAGCCTAACAGTGAGCTTCATTAAGTGTTATGTGGGAATATGTTTACTGGACATCTTTTAGCTAAGCATTCAGTGGGAATTACTTCTGGCATAATAAACTACCTATCACAGAATCACAGAATTGTCAGAGTTGGAAGGGACCCCTAGAGATCATGTAGTCCCACTCTCCCACTAAAGCAGGATCCCCTAGAGCACATTACTCAGGACTGCATCCAGGCGGGGTTTGAGTATCTCCATGGAAGGGGACTCCACAACCTCCCTGGGCAGCCTGTCCCAGTGCTTTGTCACCCTCATAGTAAAAAAGGTTTTTTTCTCATATTTAAATGGAACTTCCTATGTTCCAGGTTATGCCTCTTGTCCTGTCTCCGGGAACTACTGAAAAGAGTCTGTTCCATGCCCCATGCACGCACCCTCTAGATACTTGTAGGCATTATGTAAACTGTAAGTTATCATTTTATTTATATAAGTAACATTTAGGGCATTTCAGACACAATTTGAATAAAGGTTTCTCTTCAACCTCTCTTTAACCTGTAAGTTATATTTCATCATGTTCAGGATGTGTAGGTGTGGAATGGGCTGAAAAGAGTAACACAGCAAACAGCTCTATAGAGTGAAAATAGAAATGAAAGCAATGAAAGTGGAGAGACTGGGTTATTTAATGACCAGCTAAAACCTGAGTGTACCACAAAGATAATTATTTTGTTGTAATTCAGTCTTCTAGGTTCATATACCAAATAAGGAATTAATTTATGACAGAGACATAGACGCCAAATATCAGATCGCGTAAGTGAAGAAAAACAACACTGTTAGAAAAGCCTAACAGTGAGCTTCATTAAGTGTTATGTGGGAATATGTTTACTGGACATCTTTTAGCTAAGCATTCAGTGGGAATTACTTCTGGCATAATAAACTACCTATCACAGAATCACAGAATTGTCAGAGTTGGAAGGGACCCCTAGAGATCATGTAGTCCCACTCTCCCACTAAAGCAGGATCCCCTAGAGCACATTACTCAGGACTGCATCCAGGCGGGGTTTGAGTATCTCCATGGAAGGGGACTCCACAACCTCCCTGGGCAGCCTGTCCCAGTGCTTTGTCACCCTCATAGTAAAAAAGGTTTTTTTCTCATATTTAAATGGAACTTCCTATGTTCCAGGTTATGCCTCTTGTCCTGTCTCCGGGAACTACTGAAAAGAGTCTGTTCCATGCCCCATGCACGCACCCTCTAGATACTTGTAGGCATTATGTAAACTGTAAGTTATCATTTTATTTATATAAGTAACATTTAGGGCATTTCAGACACAATTTGAATAAAGGTTTCTCTTCAACCTCTCTTTAACCTGTAAGTTATATTTCATCATGTTCAGGATGTGTAGGTGTGGAATGGGCTGAAAAGAGTAACACAGCAAACAGCTCTATAGAGTGAAAATAGAAATGAAAGAACAAACATTTAAACATCAGTCAAGATGGCAACACTAAGATTGTTTCTATAACACATAACCAAAGCAAAATTATTAAATATCAGTGTTATTTAAAATAGAATGCCAGACTTGTTTTCTGTCAAACTATATTATCTTCAAATATCTGAATCCTAATTAAAAAGAAATTTATACTTTAAGTACTACATCCCTTTTTCTGTCTTTATTTATGCCATGATTATCTATGATTTTTTTAACCAGAAAACAACATGGGTGTTTTATAAGATTATAACTGAAATGCACTGAGTTATTTTAATCCTATTCCTTAAAAAAAACTATGTAAAAGATAGATGTGGGGACCCAGTATGTAAAACCAGTTGTCTGAAGATTACAGAGATGACATTCATCATGATGCAATATGCATCAGTGAAGTACTTATGTTCTCTGCAAAAAGCACTGTGTTTGGCGTCAGTGCCAGCTGAAGTTTCTTCAACTCTGCTCATGCATTACTCTCTCTCAGTTGAGGTAGTACTTCTTCTGATGGTGCAGTAGATCAGACTCAGGAACTGATGCATTAAGTTGAAAGAAACATACTGAGCTGAAAGAAACATTCTTTGTTGATAAATGTACCTAGACAAGGTTCTGGGTAGCAGTCTTCTCACTATAACCGAGTGGGTGGGAATGAGAGAAGGGCTGCTTAAATTGACACTGCTCTTTCAGTTACACTTTTAACTTCTGTTTACAGAACTTCTGACTTTTGTCTACCAAAGCAAAAAAAAAACCAACAAAAAAACAACAGTGAAAAAAGTACCTGCTGCTGAATCATTGATACTACCTTGAATCTGCAGCACATAGCATCAGGTTGGACATCTCAGGTCAGAGATAAAATTTGATCCAGGTAGTCATTCTGATGGCAGCAAAGTGCCTGGATTTCAAATTTATGTTCCAAACCATCTTATGAAAAGTATGGTAATCAAAAGGAATCCTGACCTGTGCAGTGTTCTTATGGATTGCTTTTGGTCTTAGCATTTGAAATTACCTTGGCTCATATAAAAATAATTTAATTAGAACCATTTTAGAGTTATTTTAGTTAAAGTGACGCACTTTAGTAGCATAGGTTGTTTTGGTCTCAGACAACTAACATAGTGCCCCAGCCCTGCCACAGTAACAATGCAGCACTTCATCACTCTCCTTTTCCAGCTCACCAGCCTTGCGGCCAGACTAAACCCCGACAGAATGTATCAACTTCAGTAAGCCATGACAACAGCTGAAGCTGGTTAGTTGTCTTTTTATCACCAAAGACTAAATCCCTTCAGCAGTTTGCTCATTCCCCTGCTATGCTTCATTAAATTATCAGAGAGAAGAGTAATACATTCTTTGACATTTCAAAGCTGCTTGTTACTTACTTGAAAAACAACAGAAAATAACTGTTTTCCCCAATTCCCACTCTAAGAGTTTCACGGAAATTCTCAACTTGTTTACAAATAACTCATTCCAGTGGTTTCCGTTATTTAACACACACATTTAAAATATCTTCCTGTTTGTAATCAGACTTCTACCTTCAAAAATATTTTTGAGGCACTACTAATACCACAACAGCAAAGACAGATTTTCTTCCAAAGGCTTCAGCAGTTATTCTCAATAGTTTTTTACACTTGCTTTCCCATTTGATTACCATATTCTATGAACTGTTTTCTAATTGACCAGATATTTTCTAATAAAGTACATCTTTTGATGAATACGCGTAACAAGCTGTCAAACCAAAAGGTTATTAATTGTGGGAAGAGAAACTCCTATTTAAAACTCTGCAAAGACAGATAAAATATATGCAACAAACAAAAAGAGGGAAACAGAACTCAAAACAGGAAGGGGGTGTTGTTCAATATTTTAACAAAGGAAATGTATGCTGAAAACTTGCATAAGCAATAGGGACATTAAAATTTTGTATTCTTTGTACTATATTGTGATTTTAACAGATGTGTTAAGTGACTTCTGTGAGGGAAACTAACAGACTTAAATGCTTAAGAGAACTTTGCAAATAAATGTAATTAATCTTGCATTAAGTCAGAGGTAAGAATTACTTGGCTTTTTTTAAACACAGGAAATCAATACCTAGGTTCTCTTCATTCCATGAATAAGACTGCGCATTTGACCTGTACAGATATTCTACCAGCCTTGACACACGTATCCTCCAATTCTTCAATCACAATGAGTCATGTGAAATTAACTTATGTTTCTCATTCTTCTTTAGCACACTATGGAAGTTTCTCACAGAAAAAAACCCTCAAACCAAAACAAAAAAACAACACACCAGCAAATGTAAAGACGGGCAAATACATCAAGTAACCTCAGAATGTAAGTGGAGTGACGTATAGACACGATTTAAAATATACTGCATTATAATCCTTTCTGACACTACTTTATAAAATACTGAACACCAGAAAGACAAATGACGTTAAAACACCACTAGTAAAAGTTTAGGTCTCAAGCATTTATGGTGCTTTAGCATTATCAAAACTGATAATACTAGCCTTATACTTCCTGGAGAAAGAAATGCTCCAACATACGGTACAAACCGAACATGACTCATGACATTTGAATGTAACCCGTGGCACACAGCGGGTAACACGAACGTCATTCCTGTTCGTTATCTCCTGGCAATTTCTGGTTTATTTAGCCAAATAAATGCAAAATACTATCTCATACTTCAAACGAAAAAACGTGCCGTGTTAGGAACAACCGGTGTAAGGGATGTGCCCTCAGGAAGCGGAGGCACTCAAAGCCAAGCTGAGCGGACCAGCCCCTGCTGGCTGTCCCACAATGTGCGTGTCCTCGTACCTCACCACTCCGGCAGCGCCAAGGGGACAACCAGGGGTCTGCCCAGCGTCCCCTTCCCTGGGGACACCTCAGGGATAAGCGCCAGCCTCGCCTCCGCCGGGCTGTACGAAAAGGCCGCTCTGCCTAGAGCCAGCTCGGCGCAGCAAACCGCCCTTACCGGCGGGTAAGGAGGGCGGCGGGCACCGCGCCCCTGCTATCTCACACTGCGAGTGTGAACCCCACCCGGGGAGCAGCGCTACTCCCCGCCCCGGCCACCGCCCAGAGCGCCCCTGGCCGAGCTGAACCAGCCCGAGCTGAACCAGC
>NW_009970726.1:6904192-6946054 GCF_000747805.2 Chaetura pelagica
GGTGCGCTGGCGGAGGGGAGGGCGCTGGCCGGGGCGGGTAGGCCGTGGTGCCCAGGGACTTCTTCCCCAAAGCCTGTAGGACTTTCTGAGCTGCTAGAGAAATACTGGTGGGAGGGATTACAGTGAGCGCCTATATCTTGCCTAAAGTGTTCGGGTTTTGTCTGTATCCATGTCAGCGTCTTGGCGCTGGGAGCAGCGTGTCTTGTAGCGGTTGAACCGTTGCACAGACACTGGCGCTGCAACGATCCTCTTGCTTGTTGAGGAACTGGTTGCGTTTTTCTGAGTCGGGACCATGTGTCCTTTTTACAGCCTATTCGGCACTGTCGAGCCCCAATTATCGAGGCGGCTGATGCTATGACGAGTAGCATCCTTGTGCTTACAGGTTTGGTCCCGATTTTTTTTTTTTTTTGAGGTATTTTAGATATTCTAGGAAGAAAATGAAACATTTTAGGGTTTAGGAGACATAAGAAACTCAGTATTCCGCTGGTACCGGAAACTTACCGTGACATTTTCAGAATTTGATCTGTTGACCACGGTGCCAGTTGGTGTGCTTCACAAAGCAGTGTAATAAAACAGATCATAGACTTAACACTTGACAAGAAAATGCTCTTCTGAAACTAGTGCATTCTGAAAGTTTTCACACCATGAGGTCATCAGTAAATTCAAAATAGCTGTTTGTAAATTCATATCCTTGCTTTTTAGTAACTTATCAGTGATTAAAAGCTTTCAAAGATATTTGGAGCGAGGGCTGAAACATATTTCTTAAACTTACAATTTCGTTTGTATATATAATACAGTCTGTTGTATGAAGCATTGTTGAAATAAAGAAGTTGTCTTTTAAAATGTCTCTGGGTATTTAATTAGACAGTCACGCATTTCCAGTTATGCAAAATACTGTACCAGTTTGCCTATGCATTTTAATTTCACCAACTAACATTAAATATATGTAATTTTATATTCAATGATGTAATTGTAAACCAAATGGCAACAATAGGAAGGAGAGAGAAATTTTTTGTGCTTTTCATTGCAGAAGAACATTTTGACAAGGATACTATCCTTAACCTTTTTATCTATGGACAAAGATAGAAAAGGTTCATAAATTTAGCTGTAAATTACTTAGAATTTTCTAAGTTACCTGGTCAACATTTTCTTTAGCTGATGCTGTCTGTCAGTCAGTATTGTCCCATTAGGGATGCTGCTGCTATCAGCTGAAGAGGCTTTTGATGTGCACTATATTCTCTGTCTTAATTTGTGTTTACTTGTTACTGACCTACTGTATCTTAGTCTAAGTGACTACAGTAAACACACGCTAAAACATATTGAAATCTTACTAGCTAGTTAACAGATAAACCTCCTGTCCCATCCTGAAGATTTCTTTGCAATTTTGTAGGAAGAAGCAGGTATCTTTGCCTGCCTTATTGAAAGCCGCTTTTTGTCCACTTTTTATGGGAGGGGAGAGGTAGAAGTTAATACTTTAAAAATCTGGACTAATCTTTAAAATTACTGTTCAGTGATGATAAGCAACCATAGGTGGAAAATGAAATGTATTAATGCTGAATATAAGACTAAAGCTTGTGTATAATTAATCACACAATGAATAATAATAAAAAAATATGCAGGACTTAAGACCACATACGTTAAAACTATTTGCTTAGTTTTCCTTTAAAATAGGAGGAAGGTAATGTGTGCACTTTTATAAAGGATTATACAGTGCTTGGCAAAAGATTTTTCTTTCTTTGAGACTTCAATAAATGTTATCATTTGCTTGCAGTGTAGACTGATGATACATGTGGAAACTGTTTCTGTTGGTAGTTTCTGGACTGGATTCATAACCGATTCTTACCACAGTCCGTATTACTGGTGTTTCAGAGAAAAACATGGTTATGGTCTTGCTCTGTATTTTTCTGTATATTTATTAATAACACTTCAACATAGTCATAGTAGAATGATAAACAAGATAATACAGGAAATAAAAAACCTGTCAGCTCAGGGTATATAAATTTTAGAGTATATGAGAGTGCACTAAAGACAGTGATAGCCTGGACTGCACTGTGACATTCAGGAGTTTCGTAGCATGCATGGTCTTGAGCTGTGCACAAGGCTACATGAAGTGACATGGCCCTGTATGGCTTTACCACTATTAGCCCTGTGGGCTCAAATGACTCAACTGACCTTTACCAGCAAGTTCACTAATCCCCTATGGTTATATCTACTGAAGGTTTCTCATCTAACTTGTCTGTATTATGATACATAAAATCCTGAATTGTATACAGTGGCTACTGCTAGCTGTAGTGCTAGAACAGCTGAGGTTGTGCTGGTGAAGCAGTCTATGTCTGGTCTCTAAAATATTAGTAGAGGAATGCAAGCTAGAAATACATTTCTCTGCATCATTTGACCAGATTGCTTTTCATATTTGTATGTCATTACTGTAGACAGAAAGGGTAAATTTTTAAAAATGTATTTATTCTCTTTGATGATTGTGGAGTCATCTGTAAAGTATTGCTGCCAACGGAGTTGGGTTTACATTTAATTTGATTTAACATAGCTAACTTTTAAACTAGGGGACTAAATTCAGGAGACTCACAGTCAGGTGTGTAGCAGACTTCCTTCCCCATTTCTTCCCTCTCAGTGTAAGACCTGAGAAGAAACTGTAGTAACTATCAGGCAGTTGAAATAGTCAAAACTTGTATTTCAGTTGGGCTTACCATCCCCTAGTTATATTAGCTGAATGCAAGGAAGTGAGATTTGCTGCCTCTTAAATCCCACAATTACAGCATGTCTTCCTTTTGTGGCCTTTGTCCTGTGTTTAAGTAAGGTGTAGTGGGAGCGTGACCACAGGGCATCCTGCCTGCCTCTGCTGGACCCTGTCCTGTCACTGTTCATTTGTAAACTAACCTGTTGCTATGGCAATGTCTGGGACATCACCTGTTCGAGGTTGCACCTTCAGTGCAGGGTTTGGTAGGAGAGAGAGGAAGCTGAGGAAAACCAAGCTTTTGTTTTAAAACAAAAAACTTTCTGTTTTGTCTAAGTGTGCCAAGAAATATGGAAAAGCAAGTGTCATGTAACTGCATTTTTATAAAGCAGGTATATTTGGAAGCTTTCTCTCTGGAGTTTAAACTCATAGTTTAAACGGAGGGTCAGGGTGTTGCTTTTTCTATGAAACTTACTCCACTTTTAAACCTGTAAAATGAAAAGAATCATTGTGGGTCTTCAGTCATGAGTAGTTTACAGACAATTCAGGCATACATACCAGCGGAGTGTCAGTATCTCAGAAGGTGTGAGAGGGTTGCAGCAACACGTGGCTGCTGGCAAACTTGAGCCTTGTCCAGTCGGAGACATGAGGGATCTACTGCCAATAGTGCTGGTGGGCTGCTCTCCCAGTCCCCCTGTCAACACTGTATGGGACCTCAGGACTCTGTGCTTGTCCCACTCCTGAGAACCATAGTTCTAGAGCTGCGTCTCCTTGCAACTTTCAAAATACTTGTTTTGGAGCTCCTGACTAGATTAATGGATATATTTTAATATGGGGGAATGGTAAGAAAGGGCTTCAGTTAATCTGATAGTTTTGAGAGAAATATCTTTATTTTCTCTTAGTTGGTTCCAGATAGAAAATATTCTGAAATTGCCCAATATACCTCCAAGCACTGCATTATTTAGAGGTGTATGTACTTACTTTTAGACAGATGACCATGGAAATGGTTGAATCACAAGAGGATGAGAGTACAGTGGATTCTGTGCTAGAAAGAGATGGTGGTCACCTTCAGAATCAGCCAGGCCGAAGTCAGGTTTCCCCAGGATCTGAGGTAAGTTGAAACACGGAAAGATGAGAATCAATAAAGTGATATTCAGAACTGCTATGATTTTTGAACTATCAATTTGCATGATGTTGTTATGTTGTTGTTAAATAGGAAAAATATAGCAAAGGTATACTGAAAAGTATACCTGTGGTATTTAACAAAGGGCTAGTATAACATCAGCTTTATTAAAAACACTTCTGGGAGACCGGCTTTTCAGAGTAATCAGTAAGCACATTGAGTTTGTTCTTTTTTTCCACTCTTCCAAGATAATTGTTATAGATGGGAATAGGGTCTTAAAGAGTTGAGGTGGCTGCAAGATCAAATGTAGTTAAAACCTGTGTATCTTGAATCATAGAATCATAGAATCATAGAATCTTAGGGGCTGGAAGGGACCTCGAGAGATCATCTAGTCCAACCCCCCTGCCAGAGCAGGGTCACCTAGAGTACATCACACAGGAACTCATCCAGGTGGGTTTTGAATGTCTCCAGTGAGGGAGACTCCACAACCTCCCTGGGCAGCCTGTTCCAGTGCTCTGTCACTCTCACAGTAAAAAAATTTTTTCGGATATTCACCTTGAATCTCCTATGCTCCAATTTACACCCATTACCCCTTGTCCTATCACTGGTCATCACTGAGAAAAGCCTAACTCCGTCCCCCTGACACTCACCCCTTACATATTTGTAAACATTGATGAGGTCACCCCTCAGTCTCCTTTTCTCCAAGCTAAAGAGACCCAGCTCCCTCAGCCTTTCCTCATAAGGGAGATGTTCCACTCCCTTAATCATCTTCGTAGCTCTGCGCTGGACTCTTTCAAGCAGTTCCCTGTCCTTCTTGAACTGAGGGGCCCAGAACTGGACACAATATTCCAGATGTGGCCTCACCAATGCAGAATAGAGGGGGAGGAGAACCTCTCTTGACCTACTAATCACACCCTTTCTAATGCACCCCAGGATGCCATTGGCCTTCTTGGCCACAAGGGCACATTGCTGGCTCATGGTCATCCTCCTGTCTACCAGGACTCCCAGGTCTCTTTCACCTACACTACTCTCCAGCAGTTCAGCCCCCAACCTGTACTGGGACATGGTGTTGTTCTTCCCCAAATGTAAAACTCTGCACTTCCCCTTGTTGAATTTCATCATGTTTCTCCCTGCCCAACTCTCCAGCCTGTCTAAGTCTCTCTGAATGGCAGCACAGCCTTCTGGTGTGTCAGCCACTCCTCCCAGCTTAGCTTGAAGATGTGTTGTATAACAAAAAATAATAAAAGTAACCACAGTTCTTTCCTAGCTCCAGTTTTTGTACAGAACATGTTTCATCTTCTTGCAAGTATGTTCTCAATGTATGCTTGTTTTGTTGGATCGCTGTGCATGCAATGACAGTGTCTGGAGTTCTAAAATTACACTTTCTATGTTCTGTATGGTAGTGATACCTGATTTCTTGTTTGGTAGTTAATGAATAAAAGTTGACATAATAATAATTCTCAACAAATAAAAATGTGCAATGAAACATCTGTGCTTGAGAGAAATAGTGCCAGTTCTAAGTTTTATAGCTTCAGGAAGCTGTATCGATCTCTTGGATGGATCTTCAAAAGCCCTTTGTGAAATAAAGGAGCTGATTTTAAAAGACATCTTACAAAACTACATCAACAGAAGTTAATCAGTAAGGTTTGATGCCAGGTATTTGGTGTGCTAGATACTTGATTTACCTTACAGGTGTATTTTCGAGACTTGAGTGCAGCTGCTTTTTATCAGGTCTTCAGACACAAAGTGCAAAACATTTAGGAATGTTTATTTGTTATTTTTGCTACCTATGGCTTTTTTTTTGTGATTTTGATACCTGTAATATTAGAATACTGTTTTTGTTTTTTTAAGAATGAAGCTTGTAGCTGAGAATTTTATTTGGCTTGCTCTGTTGACGTCATCCCCTCATTTCTTGTTTCTTTGATAGTTCAGTTGAGATTTTGTGTTTTAACTTAATAGGATGGTTTATGTATAAGCTCTGTTGGCCTGTGCAGCAGTCTCTGAAGAACATACCTGCAAGTTCTGTCTCTTGGGATTTTAATGCTGATCTAGAGACAAAGCTGTCACTGATGCTGTAGGAGGGCTTCTGCCGGGTTCTCCAGGGAAAACACTTGTTAATGTTTTCTGCATTTAATTCTTGAGAGGTGTGTGTGAAGGTTCAGCTATACTAGGCAGGAGCTTAAAAATAGTAACTCTGAAGTCATGAAGATCTCAGTCAGTCAGCACTGAAATGAAACTCATGTAATTGAGTTTGACAGCTCAGGATAATAAACAATTCAGATTTTACATCTGGGAGTCTCCTTTTTGGTCAGATGGTCTAGAGAGCTGGCCTGGACCTGTCGGAGCTGCTCTGCGCTTTTTGTTGGAGTCGATATCCCTGTCCTGGGACGTCCAGAAAAATGGGGCTGATGTAATTGTGTCACTCTGTGAAAAACAGAAAAGCTGAGAAGCCTGCAGGAGGTCTGTCACCTCCGCCGCGCTGGCCGCTCCCCTCCCGGCCGCTCCCTGGCGCCCGCAGCCACCCTCCCCCCCGGGGGCCTTGAGCCTGAACTGCCGCGGCATTTCTGCCGGTAAAACGGTCCCTGGCGGAAAGCTTATTGCTGAAGGGCTTTGTTGTGACATTCCTTTGGCTTAAGATGCGAAGGACTTTCTTACCTTATGTTAGTCCCTGGCAGGCTGTGAAGGTGAGGAGCTTTGTCATGGTGAGGGTTAGAGCTGGACGTTGGGAGATTAACCGTTGAATGAAACAGGGACCTCGTGTGGGACAACTGTCTTTCCCATCCTGGGATGGGAAACAAGGTGTTTCTGAAGAATTTCGTAGCTGTGCTGCTGGTCTGGCATCTGTATTTTGACTGTTACAGAAGGGCACAGATAGCTCCTTCTCCATCTTTGGCCTCTGAAGGAGTGTAGTTAAGAGAAGATAACCAGTAAGAGATTGACATGTACCTTGCACCAGCTTCCAGTCATCTCTCCTACTAATTTTATTGCAAATGTGCAGAAATAAGAGAAAAGAGGAATTCCTTGGTCCTTCCCGAGAGGTAACTTGACGAGTCACTGAGATTAAGGGCTCCTTTTCAGACATATCTGTGGGCTGTGTTTTTTTCCAGCCAAATATTTGTTCAGTATTGGTTTTGTTCTGTTGGAAGTAAAGCATTTTAATACACTATATTTTAATACTCAATTTAATTTACTTAGGCTTTTTGTTTAATTATGACTTTGGCAAGGGACTTGAGCTGAGCAGTAAAACTGCATAGAAGGTCGGGTCTTTGTGGGTTTTTCCCTCCTCTGGAGTTCAGTTTTTTGAAAAGAAATACCTGCCATTCAGTTCTGAGAAGGTGGGCAAGGTATTCAATAAGGTGCTAATCTCTAGAGAGCAGACATTGTTTTGTGCTGAAGCATTCTTTTATGTCTCTCCTGTTGGGAGAGAGGGGAGACTATAAGCATGTCTGGGCTGGAGCACTGTGGTGAGATTGGATAACCTCCAGTGCTAAGGAGGATCTATCATACATTATTAATAAATATAGTTGGTTGGGGTTTTTTCCTAGTTTGTGTAAAAGATATTGCTATATATTATTACAAGGTTTTGATGATGAAAATAAATTACTTTTCCTGCAAAAGCCAATATTAGTAAACTAGAAAGTAGCAAAAATGAGATGCATCTTTCATGCATTGAGGCAAAATGGACAACTTCTGTCTTCAAAGGGTTGTTTTGAAAATGAAATTAATTAATGTACAATAAGATCATGTTTATGTATTCCTTGCATGCTTCGCTTTTAGCCAGTTAATGAATTGACATGGTATTGTTTTGGTGATCCAGCCACCAAAAGA
Organism: Chaetura pelagica; assembly: GCF_000747805.2. NCBI lineage: Eukaryota > Metazoa > Chordata > Aves > Apodiformes > Apodidae > Chaetura > Chaetura pelagica. The sequence goes on from NW_009970726.1 coordinate 6,911,836, forward strand.
ATTAGGTAAGAAAATATTAGTTTGTAAAAATGCTGGTGGTTGTCTTTAGAAGCTGTTGGAAGTGTACAACACTTCTACAGAAGTGCCTTTTCTTTGAACAAAAAGAAAGAAGCAAGATGGAAAATTTCTCAACCTGTTTTGAGATGGCCTCCATGGGTTCTGTCTCACATGCACAGATCTTGTATTAATACATACAAGGACTGTTCTTAAAAGGAGGTTAATTTGGTTTGAAATATTCTGATAATGTTGATGGCAGTCAACATAGTAACTTGGAACAGTTACATCTGCTTTGGTATTCAAAGGGAAATTAGATGTTCCTTTTGCAGGATTTCTAGAGGCCACATTGCATTCTGTGTTGCCCTGTGCTCAGCTACACTAAATATAACTATAAAAATGTAAGATGAATGTACTTAGACCTTCTTCTGATTTGGCAAAATACTTTAAATTGTGGGGTTTGTTTTTTTGTTTGTTTTGGGGTTTGTTTTTTTGTTTTGTTTGGTTGTTTTTTTTGGTGGTGGTTTGTTTTTGTTGTGGGTTTGGTTTTTGTTGTGTTTTTTTTTCCTTTAATCCTACATCCTTGATGGATGGTTCTTTAAATAATTTTTTGTAAACTTTGTCATGTTCTATCAGTAGAGCTGTCTGCTGTCTTGGTCTGAGAGACCATCTATTGAACTCTTAGTGCTGGCCCTGAACTAGACATGGGCCAGGATTTACAGTGTGAGCACTACTGTCAGAGAGAGCAAAGGGGGTTTTCTGGAGCCTGGAGTGCATTGCCATTGCAAACTCGAACTGCTCAAGTTTAGCACTTAGGGGTTATTCTTGGTGTGGGCTCTTGGCATCAAACTTTTTGTTAAATCTTGCTCACAACAGATTGATCCCTTTAGAAATTTACAAAGCTGTTGTAAATAGGACTCTAAAACCAGCTTGCCAAATGCAAGTCCAGGACATTAGCAAAATTGATGTTAGAACATTAGAAACCTGCCTTGGTACAATTTGCTTCCTTAAGGGTAGGCTGTCACAGCATGGCTGAAATCACCCTAACCTTGTCGTCTTTAAAACAATGTGCTTCTCTTTTGGTACTGGCTTTGGAATTGAGCAAAACTTTCCTATCTTCAGCTTTTCCTTATAGAGGCTACTTGGTGCCTGAGTGTGTTGAGTCCTTTGCTCTTTTTTTTTTTTTTTTCTGTGTGAATTGGGGATAGGTTTGCCTTTGTGATCTTTTTCCAGAAATACTTTTCCTTTACTTCTGGAGTCCCTGCCATGTTCAGATTATGCAGCAGGGACAGCTGTGCACTGCATATTGCATATCAGCAGTGTTTGAGGTATGAGGGGTTGAATCTGAACACAACCTCTGTAGTACTCCATAGGGAAGAGTTATTTGGCCTTGGCTGTCAAATGTTGCATGTATCCACAGCACAGCTGGTTCAGATGGAAATGCATCTTGGAAGTAAGATAACTGATAAGTAACCTCTTTCTCTGAAAAAAAATTGTGCCTCAGTATGAAGATAGTTCAATACCTTTTTTTGCTGGCTACTTTTCTCTACCCCCTTGGAAGATAAAGCACTTATATTCCAAACATACAGAATGCATGGTTGATACTCGTTGAAGCTATTAGACTTGATTGTTGCATACCTAAGAGGATAGAACCTTCTTGCCAGGGACATAATCTTCATGCTGTTTAACCAGGTGCTTAATGTGTTAAGCTTCCCCTCACCCTCTGTGCTCCTGCATTGCTTCTGTGGGTTGTTTTCAGTCATTGTGCCAGACAGCCCTTGAAGCAATGATGTTGAAGGTAACATTGCTCATCACTGCTGTCAGATAGTAATTCTTTTGCTAAGTCTGTTTCAGTCAGCTTTTATACATGGTAACATCAAAAGGTTCTAATACTGCAGTTAACATGCAAATATTCAATTGGAAAACAATTGAAAGGGAAATGTGAATTTAAGTTGTTTTAATAATTTCTAATATTTATAAAAGATATGCAGAATATGAAGTTGGAAAGTTTTTTTCAGTCTTAGTTATAGAAAAATGTAATACAGAAGAGTCATGGACATTTTAAAGTAAAATACAGGTATTTGTAGAAATTCAACAGTGATCAAATAAAATTAAGTTATTTAAAATAGATATAAATGAGCAAACAAATCACTTTGGGTTTGATCAGGTCTTAAAATGCAATTGTCTCCTCAACCCTGCTCCCCCATGAAATCTCTCACTTGAATTAAAGGGAACAAACAATTTCTCCTGTGGTACTGTAAACTTCAGTATGTTTAAAGATTGTTAGCTGAGTGTAGTTTTCCTTTGTTTTCATGTGAAATACTCAATGAGTAGCTTTTAAATGAATCTGGTGTTTCTTAATCTTGAGTACTGGATTACTTCCTGATCATATGTGCCTGACCCATTGTGTACTAAAACCAAACTTATAAACTGTTCTCCTTGTACTGTTTTGTGTATGTTGTACTCAGAGTTCTTTCTGATACAGTGTTATATTAGATTGCAGCTCTCACAAAGGTAGCAGTAAATGGAAAGGTTTGGTCAAATTGCCTTTGTAATATTTTGAAAAGTTAGCATGCATTGTAAACATTTGGCCTGATCCACACTTTTTCCTTGAAACCAGGGTTTAGAGTGATGTCAGCTTTGACACAAAATAAATCACACTGTTCAGATCTTCGAAACTTTCTGAATCTCAACCTCAAGTATCTATTGCTGATACATTTCTGATAATACTAGTATTTGTTTTATAGACTGGGAAGAAGTTTTGTTTGTCCTATTTACATATTGCCATTTAATGCCATTTAAGCAATTATTGTTTCCATTTCAGGTTTAGAAATGCCCTCAATTGTTCTGTTTCCTGAAAAGTGGTTCAGTTTCCTAAACAATTGAACAATTACATAGTAAACGTTGACAAACTCCTTGCTCTGTATCCTAGAAACATTGTTTCTTCAAGATAATTTGAGCCAACATCTGATCTTTTTGATAGTAGTGCATCTTAATAATAGTTAAATTTTTTCTCTTACCTCAATAAAGTAATGTTTCCCAGGCAAGCAATGTCTTATGGATCAGGAATGAAAACTTCTTTTATAATTAGAATTAAAAGAACCTTCCGTTTGAATACTGAAAATTACAAAACTTTCTTTAACATTTATATATATGTATTCAGCATCGGTCATGTTTCTCTTCTCACTGTCATCCTGTTCTACCTTTACTTCTTATACCAGATATGCTTTGAAGCTGAGAACCAAGCTAGGAAGGCAATTTATTCTTGTACATATAGAATACAGAAATAGAATTTTTCAATGAAGCTTACTTTGAAAAGCATGATATCTCTTCTTTTATTGTATGATTTATGTTTGTCATTTTCTTACTTTTTTTTAATTTAAAGATGTTTTATCACACAGGACTTGCTATCAATCATAGTGTTTTCCCTTGGCTTCAGTATTTGTTTCTGTTAATAGACATAACAGTAAGAGCATAAATATTGAACTATTTCTTAGCCCATAGGTGTTTCTTAACCTAGTTATCCTCAGCACTGATTGTGGAGAGCCAAGGGCTGGGGGACATTGCATGTGCGCTAAAATGTCATCGGAAAAACGGTTCAGATTATTCCTAAACAGAACACTTTCTTCAGATATGCTAGGCTCTTTGTTTTGTTGATGTATCAAAGCACTTACACACTCCAACTGTTTTTCCTGATATATGAATATATATGAGGGTTTATTAAACTGAAAATTTACAAATCTGTGTTCCTTTATTTAACTTCCTTTTTTTTTTTTGCTGTGAAGTTCTTGCATCTCTTGAGACATTTGTCTGGAAAGTGTAAGTTCAAACTAAAGTTCTTGCTTAACAAACACAGTAAATCCAAATAATTTCTGGATTTTTTCTTTTTCTCTGTACTAAGAACATTCTGTATGTTGTTGCAGCAACATACCACTCCAGTGAATGTTGATACTTTTTGTTGCGTTTCTTGAGGTTCATCCTAATCTTCATGCTAGCAACAGAAGATTTAGTGTGTGATAGCTTAGGGTTATTTTTCATTAAAAGGAAAATTGGAAGTCTCTAGAGAAGAGAAAAAAAGAAGAAAAAAAAATAGAAGAAACATTTGCGATTGGATAGGAGACCATTTTAAGCTTTCCATAACATTTAGAAAGATATACACCAAACTTTTGCTAGTAAAACTAGTTTATTTCAGTGTGTAATAATTACACATATCTAAGCTATTTTATATATGGAATCAAACCCACTTTCTTTTAATACCACTTCTAAAAGCATTTGCTGATATCTTAAGGCATGTTACTTAAACATTATGATTGTAATTTTTGCAGGTTTCTGTAGCTGCATCAAGTGCTGGAAGAGGATCTCCAGCTGTAAATCTAGTGCAGTTGCCTTCTGGTCAAACTGTTCATGTCCAGGGTGTCATTCAAGCCACACAGCCCTCAGTCATTCAGTCACCACACATGCAAGCTGTTCAGGTCAGCTCTTTTATTGTTTTGCTTTCATTAATATTTGATGCCTCGTAACTCTTCCTCCCAACCCCATCTTCAGTTTCTCTTAATTCCTACCAGTGCTGCAAGATTTACTCATATGGTGTGGAAAACAAGGAGCAGAGGAAAGGTGGCAAACTGCCAAACAGTAGCAATTCCACAAGCATTGTATAGTGATTCTTTAATGCTTCCTGTTTATCTTTTAAGAAATTTTCTTGGAACCCTGTGGATGCACCACAGCAAAGTTTGTCATAATGTGGCCTTACTTTAGTGTATCTTACTTTTTTTTTGTTTGTTAAATTCTATGTACATCAGTTTTCTAATGAGACTATGAACTCATAAATTTGCAAGTATCTCATACTGTATTTTTTGAGAGCATCTGGAAGTAAACATATAAAATATATTATATGTTATATAATAAATATAGTAAAAATATTCCTTGTTGGTTTTAGCAGGCCCTGTTGGAGCATCTGGTATTGCTTTTTGTGGGTGTGGGTATGTAAAGACCAAAAATAAGGGCCGCCTGAAAATAAATACATATTTGGCAAATCTTCACACATTTGAAGTTGCTTATGTTAGAAAATAGGGACCAGTGAAAATGTTTATGAGCTTTCAGGGCTTTTATGTAGTGAAAATGACTAGAGAGAATGAATTTGCAGTGTTTTGAAAGTTCCTTGGCCTCCCATCAGTGTTTTGCTTGCAAGGAATGCCTTTACAGTAGTATTCTTAAAATGCAATTGTGAAATGTCAACTGAATTGCTTTTTGCAAATACAAGTGGTGTCTCTGGTAAGAGACCTGTTATGTGTGAACTTATTTACCTGCAGTCATTACAACTATCTTTAATGTTTTGAGACATCTTAGTAGCTTTCAAGTATAATAAATAAAAATGCCTGTGTAAATATGGTTTATCTTAGAGATTACAGAAAAATAATAAAACCTTGGCCAGATAATGAACATTTTCTTTCTAAGTAATAGGTATAGATGATGGGAGCCGGTAAGGTTTTTAAATTCTAGATCACTATTGAAATAGGTGCAGTAGATAGCAAGACAATTTGGTTTGGTCAAACTTGAAGTCAGATCAGAGCATTACAAATAAATACTTTTAAAATTGAATTATTTCTAACTGTAATTTACCACAGTGAACTTTATCAGCTAGGTGTGTTACAGTCATTCTCAGTTTCTGCCACTGCTCTTCTTCAAGTCAGTATAGTCAGGAGTTACATGCTAATAAAATACAGGACTTGCTCCAAGATTAGAAGGAAGAATTTATCTGGAATTTCTTGCCAGCTGTGTCTTCTCAGAGCAGTGGAGTTCTACTATTGTATTGCGTGAACTGTGGCTGTATTCCCTTTCCCAAAGAGGCAGTAGAAACTGGAAAGCTGTGTCCTGATTCCTACTGACTAGTTAGTTTCAGGGTTTTGCTTTTTCATTTGAGCATGCTAATGGTAAATGAGGTGACTCGACAAGAAGGGCTTGAAGATACTGTAAAACACTCAATTACAGAGGTTGTTCAGCACTTCTGTGATCCTCTTAAGTACTTTATCCTGCCACCTGGCATTTCCTCTGGATCGTTTTGCTTTAACTCGATATCCTATCTATCAGGCAGTGGAGAACTTCGGAAATGCGATCAGTTTACTGTAATAAAAAGTAACCTGAAGGTTGATGTTAAAGCTTGCATGACCTTTTCCCCCAAACACCTGCAGCTTTAAACCAGAAGGTGTTAATTTTTTTTTTTTTTTTCTTGTAATACTGTTGCTTTTGGGATTAAAACATTGCTTATCTATGTAATGTTCTTTAACTATTTTATTAATATTTTTTTACGGGTGGGAAGGTTTGAAGTTCAGATTGTTATTTGACTTTTTTACCTACTCCCCGCTGTAATGTATGAGGTATTGGCAGACTAATGAGCTCAAAGTTAATTTTGTTCAAACACAGCAATATGGTAAAGTTGAAGTCTGAATGACGTCTGGGAAAAAAAATTTACAATGGTTTCCATGGGTTAGCACTGTGAACATGGTTGCTTGTTGCTTGCTATTAGAACAAGCTGAAACATTAAACTGATGTCTTTGTCTTGATGACAAGTAGAATTTAGGAAAATTCCTGCAGACGGTGTCCTCTTCCACGTTAAAATGCTCAAAGCATCATGTGTTTTCCTTATCTTCTTCCCAAAGTACAACTGTTCCTGACGTCTTCATCTGTCTTCACAAACTAAAGATGCCTGTTGGTAACCCCTACTGGAATGGGAAGATTTAAAGACACTGTGTTCTTATGTTTCTGTTGCTTGGCCTGGGACCAACAGTTTGGGGGATTTTTTTCCCCCCTTCAGAATGAAAGTTCTGTTTTGAGATAGGATGCCCAGGCTCTGTCATCGTGTCTTAGTTTTGAAAGTTTATGGCAGATGCTTGAAGGTCAAACCCCAAGCAGATCTCTGCAGGACACTGGAGAGAAATGGCTTTCAGAAGATCTCTTTGCCGGTCAGCTTTGGTCCATCCTGTGAAAGGATGAATACAAACTTCTTGAAGCTCTTCTATCTCTGCCAGTCACCTCTAAAGTCTGGTTTGGAGCTATACAACTATAGACATGCAGAAGTACCTCTCATTATTTCTAGGTGGGGTTTTTTTGTTTGTTTGTTTTTAGTTAGGCAGTTATAGAGCTTTAATGGCATGCTCTACTTACTACCCAGCAAAATGATGAGGCTACGTGACATTTTTTTACACAGAACTAGAATGTAATAAAATTAGCAAGTGAAGAGACAATTTCATTCTTCAATAACCTGTAGTTCTTTCAGGATGTAGTTTTATAGCTTTGAGTTGGGGTGACCCACATCTATAAATTTCCAGGATCATCCAGTTAGTCATTTTCTGTTGGGGTCACACAGATTTTGTTTCTAGCACTGAGCACTCAGGCCTGACAGTGACACTAGTTCTGGAGCTTTTCCTTGACTTCCCTGAGCTGAAGGGGAAGCCTGCTCTACACCCAGGTCGAACACTTGAGCCTTCTAGTCTCCTAACTCATGTTTGTTCAGTGCTTAACACAGTGATTAGTGTGAAAGTGAAATCTGCTCTGTCTTTATGTGAAAAGGTCGTTTTTCAGAATAACTTTACTGCAGTGTTTCAGTTTGAAAAATCTTGCACACTAACAGTTTGAGTAGTTAAGTGAATCAATAAAAGAGCCTGTTTTCTTTGTTCAGTGATCACTCTCAGTTCTATATAATAAGATCGTTGCTGGTAAAAATACTGATTCAGCTCCAGGCCTTAATGTTGTCTGAAGTAATGTTAAAAGAACCAGTGAAAATACTAATAATAACAGTCTGAGAAAATGAGACATTATGGACTTGTCAGAGGTTTCTAAAACTTACACAATATTGCTAAGCAATGTATTTGTATTTGTGAATACGTGTTGATAAATGTAATACGTTTGTACATTTAAATAAACTAATTTTATAAATAGCTTGGGTACAGTTGTAAAGAGGCTTTTGTATTGTATACTGTTATTTAAGGTCTATTACTGCAGTATTCTGTATTTTAAACCTTTAATTTAATTTTAAAAGCTAATTAAATTGTATAATATTTTTATATTTAAAGAAATCTTCTGTCTTCAGTACTTTTCAAGACATCATTCACAAAACTAATTTGGATTATTTTGATTGTTTTTATTTTCAGTTGCAATATGTCATTTAAGTGGCTGTGTGTTGATAGCTTCATAATTTATGATTTGCTTTGGAAAAAGAAGTCTGAGATCACATGATTAGTGATAAATAAGTGCATAAACATGGAAGGAATTTTTTAAAACAATCTTGCTCTGTTAATACCTGCTTTTTTAAATGAAGTTATGAATTTTAAAACTTTGCTGTTACAGGTAGCATCAATTGTAGATGAATCTGCAGAATCAGAGGCGATAATTGATTCTCAAAAACGTAGAGAAATACTTTCAAGAAGACCTTCATATCGGTAAGGATTTTTAATTTTGGTTTTGCTGGTTTTTAAAGGCAGCTTATATTTTACAGCAAAACTGTCTGATAAAAGCCAGTGACTTAGTTTTCATGAATTTCAAATATTTAAAATTGTGTACTTTTTTTTTTTTTTAGAAAAATTTTGAATGAACTCTCGTCAGATGCTCCTGCAGTACCAAAGATTGAGGAAGAAGAAAAGTCAGAAGATGAAGGATCACCTACTGGAATTTCTCCAATGTCCATACCAGCCAGCCTGTATCATACTAACACAGGGCAATACAGTATGTTTGCAAAGATACTATGTGATGTTGCAGAATGAGAGCTTCTGTCTTTCTAAATATTTTCAATTTTTATATTTAATATTTCCTAATGTGGTCATTATAGACTTTTAGTTTGTTTCTTGTAGTGCTTTTTGGTTGCTAGATATAGTCCTTATAGAACTGCTATGCATTAAAAATGTAGAGGTGAGGCTCAGGTGAAAGGAAAAATGTTGACAATTTTATTCAAATGTTCAATGTTCTAAATCCTTGCTGTTTCAAATCACTTACTTACTAGGTATTAGTGCTATTCGTTACATGAAATGACAATTAGTGGGTTAGGCTTTTTCTAAAGTTTTATGTTGTATTATTAAATTATTTCTTAACTTTGAATTTTGTTTCTTAAAATACCTATGGCTGTTTTTCTCCAGTTATCAAGTATGAACCTTTTAGCTGCAGAATAAACCTCAGCTGTAGTCTCCAAACACAAGTACTTTCCAAACACAAGTTCAAAGTTAGATTTACTACAGATCCTCCAGATTTTGTTTTTCTTTTTGTTGTTCCTGCATTCATGTTAAAAATGCTGCATGACGTGCTCCCCATAGCTTATTTGGACGTAATCCTATATCATCTAAGGAATAGCTTTATAATAACTATTTTTCCAATTATATGTTGGATAAAACTTCTCTCCTACAGTTATTTTTTTCATCAGTAGTCACACTGAAATGCAGGTATTTTTCCTTTGATATAATGACAGGAAGATTGTAAAAGACATGTTGTGGGGTTTTTTCCTGACACAAGAGAACAGAGGAAGTCTACTGAAACATTGAAATGTCATCTGAAAGAGGATAGAATGGCTCTCTAGTTTAGTGGCAGAAATTTTTGATTTATGTAACTAAAGTAATTATGAACTCTGAGAAAGCAAAATTTCCTATAATATTATCTACCCCTTCAGCACAGAAAGTAATTTTGCTTGGACTCCTAAGCTGCCTTTTGTTATCCTTTCTCTAAGTTAAACTTTGTGAGCTAAAATACATAACATAATTTGTTGCAGTGAAGCCCTGTGTGTTCTTTCTAATTCTGGTTAGAAAGTTACATTAAGTCTTTCTTAGGATGCTGGTCATTATCCATAACCAAAGTTATTGCTTGCCGGAAAAGTTAGATTTCAAGTTGAATCCAAGTGGTAGCAAGGATGGTTACCATCTTGTAGTAGAGGGTGTCTTAATTTGGAATTTACCAAAGAGAGCTTGACTATTTACTTCTAGTCCTTACACCTGTAAGGCACAGATCTACATAATTTCTGAGCAGCCGTCCTATTGGATGCCTGTGATCCTCAGGAACTGGTGTCAGTTAAAACTGGGAACAGTGTGGAAATGCAGCATCTCCTGCATTGATTTCAGTGTGGATATGATGCAGAAGGTCTTTGTCTCCTGTCAGTAGTTCTTTACATCTGATTATGATTATTTTATCTGAGTACTATTTTTGGCCAACACTGACTGTGTAGATTCCCTTGTGTAGGCATCCAACAATGTATACATTAAGCTTGTACAGTGTCTGTGGCAATGAAGAACTGGTCTTGCAGTGTCACTACAGCGATCTGTATTGTGCCCTGCTTTAAAACATATTATATATGTTACTACATCCCTTATTTTCTTTAATGTTCTGTCTGTTCCTGCATAGGAAGAGCAGTGTAGTTGAAAAGATAATTTTGACTGTATGTTTGTCTGGTTGTCTGGAATTACTGTTTTTGGAAGAACTTGATAAGTAAATTTTTCTGAAAAACAAGTATATTTTTCTATTGGAAGCAGCAATTGCAGTTCTTTGCTTTCCTTTTATGAGCCCATGGTTTATGTTGCCATGGTTCCCAAGGCTTCTTGGCTTTGGCTGTGGAAGCAGACAGACTGACAGATACAACCAGCTAGATAAAAAGTCTTCCCAGTTACCTCCATCAACATGTGTCTTATCTTTCTGTAAGGAAAATGGATAGTTTTCACAAGATAGTGCCTTGTGTATGAGCCTTGTAGCCTGATCTGACTAGAAGTCTACTCTGTTGGCTGTAGTTCTGTCATAGTAGTTATTGAAAAATGTAATTGCCTCACATGTGGTAGTGGTCTTACCATGCAAAGGTTTTTTGTTCAGTTGAAGTAAGTGCATCAACTGCTGCTCCCCTCCCCCCCCTCCTCCCCCCCCCTTGTATACTGGTGCCTATCATTTTGTTCTGTCCAAAATTATGCAAGAGAAATGAAAATTACTAGATTTTTTTGTCATCTGTTTTGGTTGCATGCTGTCTAAGACAGGTTTTTAACAGTTGGACAATTAAAATGTCTTTTGGGAAAGACCAGCTTTAGTTGCTTTTCCCATTTTTGGAAGGGAGGGAAAGATCTGTTTTTTGGGGTTTTTTTTCTGGATTAGAGCTGCTGATCATACTCAGATAATAGTATTAGTATCATATTCAGTCCTAGCTAGAAGAAAAGATGCAACCTATATCCACTTGCATTATGTACAACTCCAGAACTGTCCAGGAAAGTCCTATGCTCCTGACAGAATCCCAGATTCCAGTAGATCTCCAGCACAACAAAGGTCTCTGCAGTAGCTGAGATCAGGACAGTGATTGTGGTGGGGTCAGTGTGGTGTTCTGGTAATGTGGCAGGAATCAGTCCTGTAAGGGGAGTTATTGGAGTTAATTCACTCTTGTTCAGAAAGTACTGGATTGTCATCTGAATGGGTAATTGTAGGACAGCTGTGATATAACTGTTTACCCAGGCTCACTGTGGAGCCAAGAACTTTGTAATATTATGTGCTGATGTTTTACTGCTCAGGAACCCAAACGGACTTTTTTATGGGATAATGGTTCTGTGATGGTGTAAGCATACCATTTTTGATGCTAACTCTGTGGTAGGCAGAAGTGTATAACTTCTTTGGGAGGTAAAGGTGACAAATCCTGCTGAGAAGCTTGTGTGCCTCTGGGAACCTGTGCTTGTCCTGGATCACATGAAAAATACAGAAGAGACAATTATTTCTTTTTCTTACTTCTCTCTTCCACCCTGCCCCCAAATGGGACACTTTCTGCTTTGGAGACTACACCAAAACAACATCTTACTTGTTGGTTTTTGTTTGTGTTGTGTTTTCTGGGGTTTTTTGGGGGGGAGGGGTTCCACCCAATGCTTTATGGAGCTTGTGTGTAGCACCCAACTAGTTCCTACATTACATCTTCCCTATTCTGAGAGTAAGACTGGAGGGCCATGCAGAACCCCGTTCCAGTATTTCAGATAGAGCTCAGTGCTTCATTCAGCATAGGAAGAGTTCTCAAATTTCCCTGAAATGAAGCTAATTTAGCTGCTGGGATTTGGCCATTTTGGTAGATAACTCTACTACACTCTCAAAAAATTAGCTGAGCTTCTAGTAGATAGTTACTATTGTCTAATTTGCTAATAATTGTTTATTAGTAAACTTCTAGTATTTCACTGGTCTTTGAAATGTTATTATCTAATGTTGCCCTTTCAAGATCATAGAAGCATAGAATGCTAGGTTGTGGAAGGGGCCTCAAAGATCATCTGGATCAACCTTAAGACTTTAAATCAACTGTATTTAAAACTCACATGGGTGTCTAACAAATCATATACTCAGATAACCAGAGCTGAACCTTCAAGAATTTAATAAAATATTGTGAATTGGACAGTGAAAGCAGAGAAGCTGGCAGTCATGAATCTGTAGTTATATGTGACTTTTCTATCATCTCAGACCACTGTATTTATGATGTATTTTAAATACAATGACAATTATTGTAGTTTAAATATCTTTGGGGGAGAAAGGAGTTTATTAGGTGTTGGGATATGGGTTCTCATCTAAAACCTCCAGGAGTATTTTAATTAACACAGGAGACAGGGCTTTGGTGAGTATATAAAGAATTTTCTGGATGGTCAGACACAGAGTTGCAGTCAACAGCTCAGTGTTTGGCTGGAGGCAAGTGATGTATGGTGTTCCTCAGGGATCTGCACTGGGATCAGTATTATTTAACATCTTTGCTGGGGACATGGACAGTGGGATTGAACAGACCCTCAGAAAGTGCATAGATGATACCAAGCTGAGTGGTGTAGTTTGTACCAGGTCTAAGTGGCAGGTGTCCCTGCCCATGCAGGGGGGTTGGAACTAGATGATCTTTAAGGTCCCTTCCAACCCAAACCATTCTGTGATTCTATGATATTTTTGCTCTTAACAAAGGCAATGCTAATTTAAAAAGGAAAATAAAATTAATAACCGCTACTAGGGAATTTTATTTTTATGTAAGTATTTAATTATAGTGAGCAACCGAATACAATTTTTTTAATGGGGAAAGTATATTTCTATTTTTCATACTGTAGATTACATGGGGGAACTTTGTTCTGTTTCCCTTTTTATGTAAGTATTTAACTTTGTACAGCTTTGTACAACTTGGAAAAACATTGTTGGGCTAGACTTTCTCACACAAAGGAAAGGATTGTGAGTGTCAGAAGACTTGCTCTTCCTTTGTCTAAAACATCCTGTTTTTTGTTTTGTTGGAGTCAATAAACAAAGATTTTTATTATTTCTTTAAATAACATTTATACATTAGTGTTTAAAATAACAATTATTCTCCATGGCTGGGAGCTTCTATTTTTCTTTTTTATTAAAACTATTTAGAAGTGTTACTATTTCTGGAAGCATGGAGATAAAACATGTGAAACACTGCTTTTCATCAGTTATATGCATGGCATGTACTACACAGCAGACTTTATATTTGTGAAAATCAGCGGTGTTGGGATATGGGTTCTCATCTAAAACCTCCAGGAGTATTTTAATTAACACAGGAGACAGGGCTTTGGTGAGTATATAAAGAATTTTCTGGATGGTCAGACACAGAGTTGCAGTCAACAGCTCAGTGTTTGGCTGGAGGCAAGTGATGTATGGTGTTCCTCAGGGATCTGCACTGGGATCAGTATTATTTAACATCTTTGCTGGGGACATGGACAGTGGGATTGAACAGACCCTCAGAAAGTGCATAGATGATACCAAGCTGAGTGGTGTAGTTTGTACCAGGTCTAAGTGGCAGGTGTCCCTGCCCATGCAGGGGGGTTGGAACTAGATGATCTTTAAGGTCCCTTCCAACCCAAACCATTCTGTGATTCTATGATATTTTTGCTCTTAACAAAGGCAATGCTAATTTAAAAAGGAAAATAAAATTAATAACCGCTACTAGGGAATTTTATTTTTATGTAAGTATTTAATTATAGTGAGCAACCGAATACAATTTTTTTAATGGGGAAAGTATATTTCTATTTTTCATACTGTAGATTACATGGGGGAACTTTGTTCTGTTTCCCTTTTTATGTAAGTATTTAACTTTGTACAGCTTTGTACAACTTGGAAAAACATTGTTGGGCTAGACTTTCTCACACAAAGGAAAGGATTGTGAGTGTCAGAAGACTTGCTCTTCCTTTGTCTAAAACATCCTGTTTTTTGTTTTGTTGGAGTCAATAAACAAAGATTTTTATTATTTCTTTAAATAACATTTATACATTAGTGTTTAAAATAACAATTATTCTCCATGGCTGGGAGCTTCTATTTTTCTTTTTTATTAAAACTATTTAGAAGTGTTACTATTTCTGGAAGCATGGAGATAAAACATGTGAAACACTGCTTTTCATCAGTTATATGCATGGCATGTACTACACAGCAGACTTTATATTTGTGAAAATCAGCATTAACATTAGTTAAGTTTTATTGTACAATTGGTCGTTAAGCAAGGAGAGGACCTGGAGTCCTATCAGACAATGTTCATTTTAAAAGGCAAGATGTGTTTTTTGATATGAGTTATGTCTCTTTCTATTGGCTAAATTTTCTTTTTATTTTTATGTTTAGTTACTATAACTCAAGGTAGTGCAATCCAGATTTCTAATCCAGCCTCTGATGGTGTCCATGGTCTACAGACATTAAGAATGACAAATTCAGGAGCTCCTCAGCCAGGTGCTACCATTGTGCAATATGCAGGACAATCATCTGATGGCACACAACAGTTTTTTGTTCCCGGAAGCCAAGTTGTTGTTCAAGGTATGTTTTATTACTCTACTCCATTTGAGTTTTTACATTTAAAAAACCCCAACTTCTTAAAAGGCTGTTTTATTTTGTGTTGACATTTTTGTACTACTAAATAAAATATTTGTATGTAACAAATTAAAAGGCAGTATTAGGAGGAGACTCAGTTTCTCTGCTCAGTAAAGCAGCTGCTACTTTTGATTTAAAAAAAAAAAAAGTTAAGAGGAAGAAATAACAGTATAAAATCACTTTCTGCTTTGAATTCTTGTCCAGACTTTGACAGATATGTTTTATTAATTAGTTAAAATAGTTTCATATATTAAATTAAATGCAGCCTCAGCATCTCATTTCAATCTGTAACAGCACCTTTACTGCAATTTAACATAAGTTTTTAAGTGTTTTGGATACATGTAGGGCAGGATTTTCTTGTAACGTCTGGCTCTTGTAGTTGTTAGAAAGGAGATCCTTTTCTGAAGCAGTTTTCTCACAGAAGAACCCTTTGTAGGTCCTATAAAATACACGCATGTGAATTGAACAGTGAATAGTGAATTCTTGAACCTTACTGTAGTTTATGAAGGTTTTTTTTCTTCTGCTGTTCCCAGTGTTTTGGAAATGCTGAGGGAGATTGAGAACCAAAGGTATACTGGCTTATTGATAAAATGGAAGGTAGGGTTGAGATTTGGGTTATGCTGAGGAAAACCTTTTAAAATGGGGAAGACATTTCTGGATAGAGACACTAAATTAATGATTGCCATGGAGAATGTAGGGAATTCATTTTTCCTTTTTCCTGTTTTGGTGAAGTCCAAGTTGAGATGCTTTTTTTGCCCTAATATGGATATTGGAAATAAATTCTGGTTTTAAGTGGCTGTTTCTCTCCCTCTACTGTAAAGGTAGCCCAGGATGTAAATAATGCTAACAGATACCTGAACTTATTGAGACAATGGTAAATAATTATACCAAATTTGGATTTTTCCATTGCCTCTGGTGAATTCTTTGCTGAAATATATTCTTTCCAAGACTTTTCAGAAGCTTTAAGATTATAAAACTAAAAACCCTACACGAAAATGTTAGTTTTAGTCAAGCAGAGAGTACTGTTGCAACTTCCTTAAATATTATTATGAATACATTCTTAGCACAGCCTTAAGAGACAGAGATAATTGTCACCCAAACAAATATCTCACTCTGGTAGTACATGTTTACTGAGCATGAGCCTAGTATGTTTCCTATGCACATGTGTACATCTCCCTTAAATTAGACTGCTCTGTCTCTCCAAGTTGACTGTAGTATTTTGTGTGTATTGCTTAGATTATTCAAATCTCTAGCAGTGTGGGTGGGGGAAGAGGAGGGTGTTGGGGAAGGGTAGCTCCTCAGTTGTTTCCTAAAACCTTCCTAGTCTGTGGAGAAGTTCAAAATTTAGGATTTTTATCTGGCAGCATTTCAGTCCCTGGGAATTTCATTTGACTGCCCTTCCTTTACAGACTCTTCATTACAGGGTTATCTTCTGGTGGGGCTGTCCTCTAACCTTTGTGTTCAGTTTCAATGACGGGCTCAGCTTCCTGGTGGTATAGCCCATTAAGTGTCTTGCCTGTGAAGAAGACTTTCAAAATGGATCCAGAAACAGTTACTGAATATTTGCTATATCTTGTTTCTGGAAGTTTCTATGTACTTGTAACTAAATTGAGGTTTTTTTCTGTCCATGCTCAGAGAAGTTGACTTCCTGGAATTCTCTGTTTCTTTGACCCAAACAAAGTCCAGTGCTTTAGTGCTTGATACAGAAGAAAAATGCTACAAAACATATACAGGAAAAATATAAAGGGAATAGTAAGTCAGCATGAACTCCAGAGATGGTGAGAGTATTAAAGGTTTCAACTTATACAGAATAATGATACTGGAAAATCTTAAAAAAATATTTAATTAAAAAAAAATTGTATAAAAAGAGTATGAAGGCACCTGAAGATGTTCACATGAATTGTCAAGAAATCTGACTTATTCAGGATGGAGTAAGACAATTAAATTAGCTGGATATACAAGTCTCTGATATATCCTTACCACAGGTTATCTTGCTTGTGCTAGAAAGCTTGTAGGAATATAGTTTATTAGCATTTATAATTTACATACACTTTGTACTTGACTGTTCACCTGATATTATAATGGCACAGGTTATAATAGGGAGCAACATTCTGCTTTCCACTTACGTATATTTTTATAATGGTTTAGGTAGATACCATATAAACTTTATTTGTAATAATCATAAAAGCAGAATAATTTTTTTAAAGTGTAGTAGTCCTAGGGCAAAAAAGATCTGTGTCGGAATGTTTCAAATAGCATATGTAGTTATATTTTTTTTCTAAAATATTTGTTGGTTAACCTCATGTAAAAATGGATGGCATCCCATAAATCCTGTGCTTGATATTTTCTGATAACCTGTGATGGGGGAAAAAGGATTAGTCTAAAAGCACCAGAGGTGTTGATCTGACCAAGTGATATTTCATTGCTGCAAGTTTACATTAACAGGCAAAAGAATAGGCAGTTCTGATTGTCTTGACAGTTTCCTAATGCAGGTTCAGGGGGGTTTTGCTAGCCAAAGCAAAATAAAGTGTTTAATTATTAGGGTAGAAATGCTGTATCAAAAATCATTCTGTTGGAGGACTCTGTGTTTTCGTAATACGGTTAGAAATATTTAAGATCTGTGGCTTGAATTTCGCATGTGGTTCAGTTTTGATCTGTTCATGATTCTGAAGTGGTCCTGTAATCACAGACAGGGTGCTCCTTTTTGGTATTGAGGCTTCCGTTATCACAGTCCTTGGCATAATGTCTCACTTGATGAATTATCAATCTGAGTTTACTTATTCCAGACAGAGAAGTTTGCTGTGCCCTGCATGTCCCAGTACCTGGACTAGTCTGAAGCCAATTTCTTTTAAATTGATGTAAATAAGGAGTAACTCTGTTAGAGATTATATTATTTTATATTTTTTTTAACTAAGTCAACCAGATCTCCTGAACTCACTTTGAAAAATAAGGGACTGGTGACAGGTAGCCCTTATGCAGAGTTACTGTTCTGCCTGTTACAGCATCTGAAATCACTAGCTTGAAGGCTGACAACTTACTTTGAAGCATTCTTCAATCTTTTCTGAAGCTTTTAAGCTGAAATTAAATGAGTTTACCCCCCACTGCAAGGAGCTTTAGTCTTTAATTTTGTTTTAACTTATTAAGCTTTTCTGTTTAGCATGTCAGTCTGACGGGGTTCTCTGCCTTTTGGTGGAACTGTTCCAATCAAAACAATTGCATGTCTTTTTAAACTTTCCTCTGTTTTCTACACAATAGTGACTGTATCATTCTGATTAATTTATGAATTCTAGAGCCACGTTTTAATTTCTGTCAGTCAGTGCTGTGCATTTTCAGGTCTTGCTTTACAGCCAGCTTTGTGGTGAGTGCTTTCTGTAGCTTTATGAATAATTCAGGAAAAAAGGACAAAGCGAGGCTTATAGAAATATGGAAGAGGAAGAAAAAAAAAGCTTTACTGGAAAAGGAATTCTTTGGGCTGCAGTTTCAGTGAGCTGTTCCAGTGACAGAGCATATAATGACAGTGGTAAGCAAGTGAGGTCACTGTGATGTCAGTGCTCTTGCTTGTAATCCTGCACAAGCTTGCTAGTTTGGAACAGTTCATGCTGAGCTCTGGGAGAGGAACCGGAGAACCGTGTATGCAGAAGCTGATCATGGCTGTAACAGGAGATGAAACAGGTAAAAATGTTGTTAGTCTTTTACGTGGTATTTTTGGATGTCTAAGCAGTGCTTAGTTGGTATTTTTGACATTTTATTTTGAACTTGTTGCTGTAACTCTTTCATCTTTCAAAACTAGTACAAATAGTTTCAGGTTATATCTGTCAGTGTAGGATTTCAGGGCTATTTTAAGTTTCATTTAGTGGAAAAAAAAATCACTGTTAGTGCATGAGTTCTTGCAGAGATTGATGCAGAGAACTAATCTTTACTGCTTGATACAGGATTTTGCTGAAAAATCTACCACTCTTCTTTTAAATCCTTCTTTGTTGTGGAGATAGTAATATATGTTACTATGTTTATACTTTTTTTTTTGTAAAAATGACACTGCTTTTTTATTTAGCAATAAGCACTTCAGATTTTATAGCTAAAATAAGCTTAAGCATTAGCTGTAAGAGAAAGGTGTTCATTGTCTCAGTAGTGTAAATAAACCCTATCCTTTCAGTATTAAAGAAAATACTGAATGCAAACAAATTTGAGAGCAATAATTTGAAGTATTGTAACGCCTGCGTGTTTTCTCCTCCACTGTTAAAATGGTCTGTTCCTCAGCTAATTGAGTTCAAAAGGCTGACGTCATTCGATTTCCTGGAATCGTGTTGCAGTAGGGAACTGGAAAAGTTAAACTCCAAACAAGATACACATTGACGTCAGCTCCAAGTCATGCTGCGATTTAGTCAGTTCCTTTCTGCTTCGTCAATTGCCTCCGGCAGATCTGTAATGTTAACCACTTCGCAGCCGGTACCTACGTGTTGCTGCTCATTCCTGGTACATACTGTTTCTTTAATCCAGAGATAAGTATCTTCTTCAAGTCCACGGTTTAGTGGGTTTTGTTGTGCTCAAAAGAATAATGATTCATGCCTTGTTTAGCCAGTTTAGTGGTGAAGTTAAAAACCCATTGATAATCTAATCCCCTCGTTATGGCTCAAAAAAAGGGGAGAATAGCCCTACTAATCATGCATCAGGTTTTTTTTTCTCCGGGATAGTCACTGAAAGAGCTCAAATTCAGGAATGCTTTCTAGTCTTTAGCAAGTTACTTTTCCCACGAACCTGCTGATATAAGATGCTTGATTTTTATTTTTTTTTAACTTAATTTCTCAGAACTTTATTTGTAAAGTTAGTTGTAGTCTTTCAAATGTGGTTTAATTTTTTGTTGGTATTTGCTTGTTTTGTGTTCATTTCCTTTTTGTAACTCTCAAAGCTTCAGGTTTTCAGTGTCTTTTTATTCCCTTGCAATTTTAAGGAGGAAAAAAAAAAAATTTACCAGGGCAATGTGTCAGGGAAATATACCATCTTCAGGTTTGTTTTGTTGTTAAGTCTCAGACCTACCTTTCATATGTAAGGAATTACTTTAAACCTCCATGCAGTTTCATTAGAAATGGCTACAGAAGTTTTACACGAGGTGTGTGGGATTTTTGTCTCAGGTGCTGAAATGGAAGGGGCTCTTCTCTGTAAAATGTAGATACATTGCTAGACTATCATTTTTTTTCAAGGGTATTTTATTCTCCCTGCTTAAAGCCTGTTTTGTCTTCACCAATGTATTTTTCAGGGGAAACAGTATTTTATTGTAACTTTTTGAGTTAAACAATTTTGCAGAATTTGAAATAATTGATTTGCAGTAATGTATGGTAAAGCACATATCACCGCACAGCTAAAATATACTTTGTCAATGCTATGCCTTTTTTTTTTAATAACTGCAGTATCCGAGTTTACAAGGTCTGTAACACCAAAATGATTATTTATCTCAGTTACCATGCTGGTAGGTTTATAAGTGAGCCAACTGTTAGCCGGGGACAGTCACTCCTGGATCCGGCTCAAACGATTCATGCAACATTTATTACTTACAGTGGTGTTTGCTGATCTCAGCTGAGATAGGCACTCTTTTGTTAAGCCGTGTTGCAGGTGCATTGTCACAGGGACTCGTCTCGACAGCAGCAGTAAATTCTGTTAGCTAACATCTGAGTGGAAGTCAAAGATGATGAGGTAGTTTGTCTTGTCAGGCTTAGGTGACCTCGGTTATGGATCCTTCGGCATGACTTGATCTACAAAATTATTCTCTTGGAGCTTTGATTCATTGTAGCTAATGCAAACTGAGATAAGATCTCTTTTTTTTAACCTCACGATGAGAGAAAAAAAGGTAGTTCTTCCATAGAGTCTGTAAAATATATGTAATGTGGGTTAGCATAAAGGTGAGCCTGAAGAGTTTCTAAAATTCCATTTTTATAAGTAGCAAACTGAGGTATCGTCCTATTGACATAACCGGGACTGCTAACAGATGTGGAGCAATTAAAGAAAGGATTAAGGAATTTTTTTGTAGCTGCACAAGGCGACCAACCCCAGTGTTCTGGCAGTTGCCTGTTAGTGCTCTCAGGGCTACTCTGGGCTGATTTCTCTCTCCCTCCCCCATCCCCTGGGGATTATCCGCAACCCAGGTCAGTTCACTGGTCCAGTTCATCTTGTAATTCCACAACCACTTTTACCGGCAGGACTGAGGGGGGAGGTGCAAACTGTTTAAGCTGTTAATGATTTCAGGACATGGCTGTGGAATTGTAGTCTAAACACAGCTTTATCCTATTTTTTTTATATTTAGTTAGTGAAGCACCCGCTTGAGCTGAATAAGAACAATAATAATTTTTAAAGTAAGTTTAGGGTTTGGTTTTGGGTTGTGGTTTTTCCCCCTGTAGTTGACTGTTATTTCTTTACTGCACTACCCATCAGCTTTCCCAAAGTGTTTGTATTTTATTTTTTTAAGTTTTTTCATTTTTCAAGTATTGCTTTAAATAGTTAAAGTATAAATTAAGTATAGTGTGACAGCCTCTAAAATTTCATATTTCATATTAATTTACTTTTATGACAAAAGTTGAAGTATTGTTCTGTGGTAATATGAAATTTTTATGGAAAGGAATATGTAAACACTTATAATTTGAAGAGGGATAAGTTTCTGTTTTTCTATATCAGATAAGAGACAAATACTTAGGACTTCCACAGTGTTTTAACGTTGGGGTACATTGTATAGGAGCAAAGAACCACAGAAATGAGATGACACCATCAGAAAGTTGTTTGTTCCAAATAGTATGTGACTTTCAGATCTACTTTTAACTTGGGGAGAGCTCAAAACTGGTAGGGTGAGGAACAGAATCTGAACTTTTGCACTCTGATTTACTGTGAAGCTACACTCCTTCCTGTGCAACTGCCACTGTCTACTCTTGCTTGCTAATGCTGTGGCATCCTATGTGTAGTCTTCCAGCCCAGGGAGCATACTCCTGTTCACCCTGAGAACTTGTCTGTTTCCTTTCATTGTGGCAACAGTAACTCTCACTTGTTTTCCAAGGGTTGTCATACTGCTGCAGGAGAGGCAGCAGGTCTGGAACTGTGGCTATCACAGGGAAGGAAGAGAAAGTTGAGTTCTGGAGCATAAAGCCTCTGTTAGAGGACAAGGGTAGTTTATAAACCTCAGTGGCTGCAACAGCAGGACCATCTTCTTGAGGGATTGTGAAAACAGTAAATTAGAGTGGGTGCTCTGACAGTGTTTTGCAAACAGCTTTCCCTATGATGTCTGGAAAGAGCCATGTGGAAAGCTTTCAGAGGCTTCAGACTGGCTTGCTAGTGGGCTCACATGCTAGAGCAATTTAAATAACTTTACAGTGTGAAAATAAAAGCTAGTAAGATAACAAATATATTTGTGACATTACAGGCCTGTGAAATATTTATATAGCAGGGATCCTGAATAACTCATTGTCAGAAATCTGTTCTTTCCAGAGATACTTTTGCATAGTTCTTTTTTGCCATAAAGTTTTAAATATGATTCCTTTGTACAGCTGCCACTGGAGACATGCCTGCTTACCAGATTCGAACTCCCAGTACCACCTTACCCCAGGGAGTTGTAATGGCAGCATCACCAGGGTCTTTGCATAGTCCTCAGCAACTGGCAGAAGAGGCAACACGCAAGAGAGTTCAGAGGCTTCAGACTGGCTTGCTAGTGGGCTCACATGCTAGAGCAATTTAATAACTTTACAGTGTGAAAATAAAAGCTAGTAAGATAACAAATATATTTGTGACATTACAGGCCTGTGAAATATTTATATAGCAGGGATCCTGAATAACTCATTGTCAGAAATCTGTTCTTTCCAGAGATACTTTTGCATAGTTCTTTTTTGCCATAAAGTTTTAAATATGATTCCTTTGTACAGCTGCCACTGGAGACATGCCTGCTTACCAGATTCGAACTCCCAGTACCACCTTACCCCAGGGAGTTGTAATGGCAGCATCACCAGGGTCTTTGCATAGTCCTCAGCAACTGGCAGAAGAGGCAACACGCAAGAGAGAGCTGAGACTAATGAAAAACAGGTAAGACTATGCAACAATTGATAGTGTTGCAACCCCCTACCACCCCCAAAGCGTTCTAATGAAGTTTTCTTCTTAAGGTCATGAGCACTGCCTGTGATTGAGGAAGGGAATGCAATAAATTCTTTGTCAGTCAACTCACATCCTTATAGCGTTGAGTACTGGCTGTTAACTCTGGAAAGTTAGAGTTGACCTTATCACCAGGGGTTTTTAGTTCTAAAATATTATGGTAATTCAGAAATTGGAATGATTGTTGTCCCTTTCTGATAATTTTTGTGATGATCTGGAGGTATACTTATTGTTTGTATTCTTAATTTTTTCCCTACTGACAGTAAAATGGCCAGTTGTGAGTTTGTTGATCTTGAAACATCCCACAAAGAATTGGTTAGGAAAATATCTGAGCATCTTATTAGCAACTGTCCATTAATGATGCTGTGAAGAGGACTGACTTTAGGATGGAATGATAATTACAGATACTTGGCTACTAGAATAAGTTCTTGTGCAGTCCTCCTGTCATTTTCTGAGGCATATTGTGTGAGGTGGCTGTATATTTTTTTTAGTTAGCATGGATGACTGTGTGCTGTAAATGCCACTCTTTCTCTGTGCATTCTTCCTGCTTTTCTTAGGGGACTCTTATTTTTTAAATGTGCAGCTACTGCTATCAGTCACAGACTAATGGAAGAAGTAGTCTGTATGCAGAACTCCAATAGACTGAGCAACCATTTGCTTTGTGATTGAATTAATGGTATTGCTTTGCTCTCATGCCTGTCCTTTATTTTAAATTATGAGGATCTCTGCATTGTTGTGCCCCTTAATGTTTCTTCTCTCTTCAGTTTTAAAACTAGCGTCTATGCAATCTCTCATAGGACCTGCTGGGAAATCACTCTCTCACAAGTTGACAATTTATCATGTTCCAAGATGTTAAAGGAGTGGGCTCCCAGTACCTCTAAAATTTCTTCTGTTCTTGTTCAGTCATATGCTTCTGAAAATACATTTAGCTTCAATACAACACAGTTCTGAGCAGAGCTAGAATGGCTCCAGACTGCCATTAGCCAGCAACAAAGGCAAATCCAGGAGCACATGCCTGAACTGTGCCTAGGTGGACAGTTCCAAAGTGCTAATAAATTGTATTTGTTTAGACTTAAATTTTATCATAGATTGTTATGTTAAGGTAAAAAAATGACAGCAGGTTGTAAGCTTGGCATCTAGCTTTCTGTCTGAAGAGAGTAGTGTTATGCTTGTGTTTTCCTGAAGTAAGTTCTTTGGGTTTGGTTTGAGGATTTTGATTGCAGAAGATAATATTCCTGATAAATATGCAAAATGGAATGTGACTGAAAGAAGAAATGCTGCTTTCAGTCTTAATGTTTAGGACAGCCCAAGTTACTGTTTCTTGGTTCCTCTATGTATTAATTCCATCTTTGTATTTGTTCATGCTGAATTTGTTTCAAGTTCTAGTAATTCTGTATTGTATTTTAACTTGTTATTGCTTATGGCTGTTCTCTGCTGTTCTGTTTGTGCAATCCAACAGTTGTTGGTGGTTGTTGTTGTTATTATGGAGCTGCAGGGATTGCAGGTAATTTTATTTGTCCAGTCTTTGCCATATTGTGGCTGTTCCTGTAGTCATTTGCCTTGTATTGGTTCCAGGGAAGCTGCCAGAGAATGTCGCAGAAAGAAGAAAGAATATGTCAAATGTCTTGAAAATCGTGTGGCTGTGCTTGAAAACCAAAACAAGACTCTCATTGAGGAACTCAAGGCCCTCAAAGATCTTTATTGTCATAAAGCAGAGTAATTGTTTTTCATTTGGACCTTGTTTATTATGAACTTTAATCAAGGCATGAGAGGAAGCAATTCTACAGATTGCCATATGAACTTGAGAAAGAGACACTTGAGGCCCTTGTGGAACCCAGTTTTGCTTAGTGTTTTCAGACTGATGTGGGAGATACTCCAAAATTTGGAATTCTGTCATAGTCTCCATACTCTGCTGAGCTTTCTAATGGCATGCAAATGGCTTTTTTGTTTGCACTTTTTACTTCTGCTTTTTGCAGGGAAGCTGCTAAAGAATGTCGCCGTCGGAAGAAAGAATACATAAAATGTCTGGAGAGTCGTGTTGCAGTGCTAGAAGTTCAGAACAAGAAACTTATAGAGGAGCTTGAAACCCTAAAAGACATTTGCTCTTCCCAAACAGATTAGTAAAAATATTTATTATACTGTGAACTGAGTAAAATATATTCAGTTGCTTTATAAGGCAATACATAGCCAACATGAATTATGGCTTTCTCTTTGTGTCATTTATATTCCAACTTCTAACATTCCTGAAATGCTTTCCTGCTTTTTGTCAATTCATAGCTCTCATTTCAGGTTTTTCATACTCCTTCCTTCCATCTCCCAAGGACTCAAATGTTAAAAAAAGAAAATAACAAAGTAAAGAAGTCGCATAATTTCTAAGAGCTGTTTCTTTGCCATATATTTACATGCTACTCTTGACGTGTTACTGAGTGTCCTGCATTTACAAAATATTTTACAGTTGTTTTAGATCAATCATAAAGATAATGCATCCAGTAATACAAGAAAATCAAACAACCTAAGGTATCTCAGGAAAGAGTTTATAAAAGAACGTTATGATTACATGTATGTACTAGTCTACAGATGATTTTATGGCATATTTTTATATTAGTTGCTTTGTGGAAAAATGTATTGTATTGCTGTCACTGAGTGCCATGGTTTAAGGTAGTTTTTAATAGAACCATGTTGTTTAACCTGTGTAGTGTCTGATTTTCTTTAAATGTCTGATTATTTGAGATGCTTTAAAACTTGTGAGTATCTGGAAGAGGACAAAGGCAAAAAAGTATAGCTGAACTTGTGACATGATGCTAAATATATTGTACATATCTTAAGGAAGCTGTTTGTTATATGGCTGCTATTTACTTAAATTTTCTGTAGTTTGTAGATTGTTTGATTTATTAGAGATCAGTATATCAAAATTCCATCTTGCATCCTGAATACATCATGTTCTAGATTCTAGACAAGTTGTAGCCAGTTGCTTATAGCAAAGGCTGGTGGTGTAGTTCTTTTCATACTTTCTGCAAAGTACTGAGAGGAAGTAAAGGTGACTTAAAGGATTAATCTTTCTAATAAGCAGAAACTATCTGCTGATTCACAGGGTTTCTGTAGGTGAGAGCTGAACATTTTTAAAAATAAACCCATGCTTAAGCCAT
Source organism: Chaetura pelagica (assembly GCF_000747805.2). Lineage (NCBI taxonomy): Eukaryota > Metazoa > Chordata > Aves > Apodiformes > Apodidae > Chaetura > Chaetura pelagica. The sequence goes on from NW_009970726.1 coordinate 6,937,908, forward strand.
ATTACAGTTCTGGTATATGTAGTACATGCCAACTTTCCATTGTCCTTTGAAAGAAAATAGTGCTTATGCAAAATTGCTTCTGGGTATTTTTTTTAATTCAGGAATGATCTAATTGATCATTGACCAGTACAGTATATGAGCAGTATTTGGGAGCATTGTCTTACTGATGTGGTAGGGAGAAAAGCTTAGATCCTGCTTAATTGGCTGCTCTGGGGGGAGTATGCATGCATGTGTGTGAAGGAGGGGAGAGATGGACTCATACTATTACTAAAGTCATGAGACTTCTTTCCTTAATTTAAACTGAATTCACATGTAACCCAATCTTCAGTCTGATGTTGTTGGGGCAGTGTGTGTCTGTATGGTTTTTTGGGTTAGGTGGTTTTGTGGGGGTTTTTTGTTTGTTTGTTTTTGTTTTGCTTTTTTATTCTGGTTTTCTTTTAGCTTTTCCAAGTTAGTTGAAATACACAAGATAACTTTCTCAAATCTTTTGAAAATCCCACTAGGTACCTAGGTGAGACCATTTGTAAGAAGAGGTATTATCTCTCACTTCCCACACCCACATCAGTTGATTCAAAAAGGAAACAGGCTGTCTTTTGGACCCACAGGCTCTTCTTCAGGTCTGGAACAAAAGTGAAGTAAATTATGAATCATCTATTTCACTATGAAAAGACATCTTAAGTGCTAAAGTCAGCAGAGGTCAAAGGTTCTGTGAAAGCTGAACAAGTACAGTCTGCAGGTCCATGTTGCAGACCCTAACCTGCAACAAAAGCATCCATCATTGTTTGTTGTGGCTCTATTGCTAGATGTTTTCTGTTACAGGTAGGCATTGCTCCTGACTCTCAAAGGATTTGGAAATAAGTAGAAATATACTTGGACTCTTCTCAGTGACGTCCAATGATAGGACAACAGGCAGCGGGTACAAGCTGGAGCATAGGAGGTTCCATGTAAACATAAGGAAAAACTTTTTAACGGTGATAGAGCACTGGAACAGGCTGCCCAGAGAGGTTGTGGAATCTCCTCTGGAGACATTTAGAGCATGCCTAGTTGTGTTTCTGTGTGGGATGCTGCTCTGGTAGGGGAGTTGGACTAGATGATCTTTTGAGGTCCCTTGCAACCTCTACCATTCTGTGATTCTGTGATGGTTGATGTCTCTCCAGTAAAAAACTTCTCTTTTTCTGCCTGTGTAGTATCTGCTACTAACTGCAGTTAGAAATTTGACAGAAGGAGTCCTTGTCTGTACCACGTCTATGGAGTCTACAGTAATTTCTTTCCTAATCCTTTTTAAATAATTAACAATTTTAAAATTTAAATAATTACGTTTGTTTGAGAGCGTGCTTTGTTTATAAATGGGAGCTAAACCCAAATGTTTTCAGAGTGTTTGGTCATTCTGGAAAACTCCATTTAGTCTGTTTATCTGCACCAGGGAAAAGTATTCTGCCTCAGAAAGGTCAACAATACCTGGCTCATTTAGACTAAGACTGGGAAAAAAAGTTTGACATATTATTCTTTAAATCTCAGTGATTCAATTTGGTATAACATTAATTTTGTCAGAATTAGCAACACACATTTCAATATTTTAAAGTGAGAATGAATGAGCTTGTTGGTAAGAACATTTAAGATGTACAGTCAGTAAATTAGAACCAGAATGCTTCTTGTGGTGAAGGAAATAATCAATTTGAAAATGAGCAAAGGCAGGCCTGCACAAATGCCAAGAACTTGTTGTCAAACTGTGACTGCAAAAGTTACTACTTAAAGAAATAAATCCAGTTCTGAATTGGTTTGAGAGATGTACATTGAAAACTTTGTAAAAGACTTTCCTGAGATTAAACAAAGATTTGAGATAAAACTCGGTGTACCACTGGGGTTTGTCAGAGAAATAATACCAAAATACTTACTGAGATGGATACCAAAATACTGATGTGCGATGGGACTGCTGGAGCCTGAGTCTCTGCAGTGTATCAATCTCCTCTGCTATCTTGCCCTATTTGAGGCAAGAGGGTGGAGGATTAAATCAGAGGATTAAAGCAATAGGATATATGCTAGGATATACAAATTAGTCTAGATTATAAAGGAAAATAAATGAGAGAGGTGACACTGACTTATTTTAGGAGCTGTGCTGTCTACCAGTCTGGGCAAAACTGCCTGTGCTTGTATAAGGGCGCCCACATTCTGCACAGCAGGCCAGGAAAAGATCATTTTATAATGATTGTGTCTAATTTCTTAGATTAAATCTGACAGTTCTTATAAAAATCAGTTACTGATCTTTTTCATGAAGATCCATTTTGATGAGAGAGAGGAAACTTATGCATTTTGTCAGTATCTTCACTTTGAGACCACTCCTGGTTCATCCAAAGGCTAAACAGTCTGTATGCAGAGAATTACAGAATGGTCCAGGCAGTGAGTTAAAAATGTTTCCTTCAGTGACAACAGCTGGAAATGCTGTCCCTTTGAGTTTCTTCACATCACATCTCATTCTTTATGTAAATGATAGATCCATCCTTTTTCCTAGAAGTATTGTAGGTATTCAAACTAACTGTTGATTTCTGTGAAAGGTTTGTAATGTGGCAGTCAGTCACGTAGCCTAAGGAAACAATATTCGTGGTTGTTGCAGTTTACCTGAGTACTGGGATGTGCCCTCTGTCCCCCTTTTCCTACTTCATTTTTCAGTTGACCAAGGCTTTGGGTTCAGTGCTCCTTCCAAAGAACTGCTTGACCACAAGATCAAAGAACACCTCTGTCTTGTAGCATGTGTGTATTGTTGGTTTTAATGCCTTTATCCACACTTTGATGTGGTTTCTACTTTCAGAAAACACAGTTGCTAAGCATGTACAAAAGCAACTGGAGAGACGTTCAGTCTTAATTAACTTGATGGCTGTGTCACTGTCTCGTTTGACAAGGCTGGGTAGCACATACCTCTGTAATAAAAACTTAGTTCTGAGCTTTCGATACCAATATAATTTCCATAGGAATCTGATTCCAATTCAGATTTGTGAAGCAGAGTGCTTGGTGTGGTGCAGGAGAAAGGCCTTTGGAACACAATATTATTTTTAGTACAGAAATGTTAAATGAATCTGAGTTTATTACAAGAGAATTTGAGCACTGCCCAAGCTTTGATTTCAGGAATTTGATTTTCAGGAATTTTGTTTTTTTCAGTACCATAAAAAAGGCTGAATTAAGTGTGATTTTCCTTTTGTAAGAAAATTGCATCTCTATGGTGCAGAACTCTCCCTTGCTGAAACCGTGCAACTGTTGCAAATTTATTTCAGACAGATAGCTAAAAGAGCTTTACTTTAGCAGGAAGCTGTACACAAAACTGCATGGAGGTTTGTTGTTTGTTGTTTTGTTTTGTTGGGTTTTTTTTCCTCAATGTAGCTCAGGGGAAATGGTCTCTTGAAAAATGTCTTCGACCTCCTAGAGTTGTGGGCAATGAGGAATGTTAAAGACACTTTCCTCTTAAGGTGCAGCTTTGAGTTACTGCTGTTTCTTATCCATCTAAATGGAGTGGGGAGCGGAGTTGTGAACAGTCTTAAGCTATCCAGGCAGAGTCTCTTGTCTGTTGTGACCTGGGAAAAAAGTGATTAAAATAAGTATATTGTGTCAGTAGATGTGGGTTTGGCTTCTTTAGGGATTTTTGGGTTGTTTTTTTGATTGTTAGTTCCCATGGATTTTTGTTTACAAGGATAATATTTTTTCTGCCTGCACTGATACAGTCCTAAGGAGTGCAGGCTCTATTGTCTCCCACTTGGTTCTCCAGGGTTTTCCTTCCATTCTTAGCAAACATAATTGCTGATCTGTGCTTTTACCCTCCAGACATCAGTGTAATAGCTAAATCTAGTATGATCTTACTCTGAATGAAATATCATATCAAAGAAAACAAAGGGGTACGCTCAGCTTCTGGTTTGGATTGACTCACTTTGCCCAACATTTTTTTCTGTTTTATCCACTGGTGTTTTATGCGTGGGTGGATACATGATAAGAATGCATTGAACGCTGAGCTACTAAGCAGCTGATAGAAGGAGCTGCCTTTTGGTTGTCAGCATTCCTGTATAAAATACTGTCTTACTGGGAGTGAGCTTAATTTAGTTGGGGTTTTTTTAAGGCACTATGAGACTCTTCTGGATGAGAGATAACAATGATTTCATTATTCCAGCAAAAGATGTTTTAGTATTTGCTTAATTAAAAAAAAATAATAAAATGAGTTAGATAATTCTTTGGGCAATTTGATAGTATCTCATGCAGACTGGCAATGGCTGATAGCAAAAATCAGTTTATTCTTGTTCTGTCTCTAATGAAGCTTTTCTAGTCCATTTTCTCAGGTTTCTGTTTTTTCCTACTTCTGACATAGAGTTTCCTTACTGCAGCTTGCATGTTAGACATAATTATGACTTTGTATATGTAAAAAGTCTCAAAGAAAGAGAGAGTAATGTGAGAGTTGAATGCTGTGTGTAGACTAAGGAAAAAAAATAACGTCATTGCATTCTGTATGAATTGAATGGAAAAAACAGTAAAGGAAGTGTCTTTGTTACGGTAACTGCTGAGGTTTTTCCTCTCCTTTAATAGCCATATCAGTGGAATCAGGTGTGATTAATACATCTTGTGAATGGAAAGATAGCCATAAAAATGTCACAGTTCAGAAGTCTGGCTGCCTAGCCAAGACATTGTTTTTAGTTTTGTGGTTGCAAAAATACAATTTCCAAATGGCCTTGAATGAGACCTTAATGGTTTAATTTTATTTTATTTTATTTTATTTTTAACTTGTGAGAACAACTGAGCACAGGCATAGGTTGCCCAGAGTCCCTGTGGAGTCTCCATCCATGGAGCTATTCCACACCAAACTTGTGCTCACACCAGGTGAAATTTACAGCAGAGTTTTTTAACAAGACCAGTCTGGAGCACAGGGGGTCTGCTTTTTCTAAATTAGTTCTCCTAACTTTTTTTTTTCCTTTCAGCAAGGTCTTTATGCCATTTCTAGCTTTAAGATTTTAGAGAAATACAAACGCATTTTTAAGTTGAATGCACACTGAGGAGTTTTGCTGGATTAAATTGTTTTGGAAGATTTAAATTCTCAAAGATCCTGGTTTTATGAACTAAAAGGTTTCAGAACTTTGTCAGCTGCCATACAAACAAGAAAATGCTGAAGTCCTCACACACTTCCCCCTTTACTAGGGAAGTTGTCAGTTACTTCAAAGATCTGTACATGAGCTGGGAACTGCAGTCTTCTTGACACAAGTGGTCAACCTAAAGCTGTTGAGATTTTCAAAGCAGGTGTTCTTCTGTTTCTCTCATTTGAGGCCTGACCTAACTAGCCTTTCTGAAGTGTGTCTACTAAAAGTGGGCATAATGTGAAATACGGCCAGAGAGGAACAGGAAAAAAAAAACAGGGTAGCGTGAAGAAAGTGTTTGAAAGCTGCAGTGTTGCACAGTAAGGCAAGCAGGCAAGTATTGCCAAATTTCACTTTTTTTTTTTTCTCCTTAGTTCTGTATTTTTTGTTTAAGAATCCTTTTGGTCTATGTAGGCATCATAGCTCTGCTGTATCAAGCACAAGATGAAATGTAGTAACATTTCAAAATTGCTTTCAGTTTTTGTGGTTGTATCTTGTGTGAATTGTTACCTATAGCTATCTTCCTTATGCTAATAGATCTACTCCATACATTGTGTCCCTTCTCATAGATGATTTTAATTTTCTTGGAATATTAATCTTTTTCCTGTGAAATGTCACAGAAATATGCTTGATTTCTTCTAATATCTTGAACCTGATGATCAGTTTCAGTTAAAGCTGATAGATGTGTCAAAGATCTCTCAAAAGTTCATGAAAAAAGGTGGCTACTAAAGTAGGCATGGATGTACTAAAGGAAAATCTAAAACATAAGCTTTGATAGATGTAAGAAAACTTACTTGGAATTCTCTCCTGCTAAGACTCCTGAGAATTAATTTACTGATTGCAGAATGAACCATAGAAGATGAGGTTTCATTAGTTTTCTTGCTGACAACTAGTTATTTGGAGGTATGTTCAAATTTCTATGGAATACACTGCATTTATGTAAAAGGATAATGTGTTTACATAGTGTATTTTATTAAAAAGCTTAAGAGCCTTTCAGACCTAAGCTGTTGGGTCTGCGGTTGCTCTCTGCCTCTTTCCTAAGCTCACAGTAGTTGACTAAAGAGCAATGGAATGTACCCTAGAAAAAATACTTGCTGGATGCTTTCCAAGATTTAAACTGTTACTGACAATTTTGCAGACTTTCAGCTAGGCAATTAAGTTAAAAATAAGCTTTTTTAAAAAATACACTATTTTCAAGAAAAAAAAAATACCCACTGTCTTTACTGTTGCATTGTAGTGGCTTTAAGTACAAAGAGTAGTTTGCTCTGTTGATGTTGAAATCCTAGTGACTCCTGACCTTCGGATTAAGTTCAAAACAAAAATACATGTTTTTTTTCCAGCAGTTCTAGAGTGACACCTTGTGGAGTATAAATGTCTACACTTTATTTCCAAACTGATTAAGCAAAGTATATTTCAGAATTGTTGTTCTAATATATTACTCTATTTATATAATTTAATAGTTAAATTAGTTACTAATACCATGCAATTTCCAGTCATAAATGTGATATTAACTTGGGCACAGTTTAAAGCTTTACTTAAAGTTTATGTTACAACAGAGAGAGCCTGAAGAGTTTCGGTATCCACTTCCAACTCAGTGTATGACTGCAAAGCTTGTGAAGTTATCTACTGTCCCAGCTGTTCTCACATAGTTGGTTTGGCCCAATGTTGGATCTGGCTGGGTTGGCTATCCCTTCCCCAGACTGCAGCGTTCCTGAGGTTAGAAAAGTTATGTGCAAATAACATTTAACATTACCTCTGTTGGACTGTTCAAGTAGATCAGTTGGTTTTACAGACAAAGCCTTTCTGTTTTCAGTGTGCACTGCGGCCCCTCCCCCCCAGCCCTTTCTAGACTGAAGGAAAAAAATGTTACATTTCTGTAGGCCATGTTAGCCCTGGAGATTCTTCCCTCTTTGTTTGGTCTCCCATATCTGCCATTAGTGCCCTGGGGATCAGAAATGGATTTTCCCTCATAACACAGGTGAGCTTTTTTACTTACAGCAGAGGTCTCACTGTCCAAAAACATATGAGGAGAGAGGAGAAACAACTCTGTTCAATACTGGATGTTTGTCCAAAACCAGATATAGGGGAATTTGAACTTCCGTTTTTCGAAGTCTTTTCTTGGACTGGTGGCTCTTGTAGCAGAGTTTGACCTAGCTGCCTCTGGATAATGATGTTCAAGTTTTAATTTTTCTCTGGAAAGGTTGTCAGCTTCCACCTTTGGCAATGCAACTTGATACGCTTTTTTCATACATGCTTTGCTCTAAGGGAATGGCAATAGAGGTGTTGAAGGACTTTTTCAACAGTACCAAGGTAACATAAAGGTATTGGCTCATATTTGAAGATAGGAAAAGCTTCCTCCCAGCAAAAAGGGCACCCCTATAATAAACTTATCAAAGCCATGCTCTAAAGCTTCAGAACAGACTGTAAATCTGGCCAAAGCATTTCCATACCAACTCCTCTGCCCCTTGCAAAGGTTTTGAAAATTACATTTCAGCTGTGCAGCAAATCTGAAGAGTCTGAAAGAATCCATTTACAGCAGATTAGATAAAAAGAGTCTGATTCTAATGCCTACCTCTGCTGAAATTATAAGAAAATAAACCTAGCCCTTACATGGGTTTATTATGCACTGCATAAAGACTATGTGTAAGACAGAGGAAAACATCATTAACAGTGCCACTAATTTTTGGTTAGGCTATGGGCCAATTTTATTTTTCTGAATTACTCTGGGAAAAATCTTTATATACAAAAAAATTTCACTAATGTATAATGATTTTTGCAATTGCATTAGAGAAGTTGTGCATAGGAAAACCAAAAAATATGAGTCAATTAGTCTCCCTTTTGAATGGGCACAATGGTTAAGTATGTAGGTCACTTTTTAGAAATTAGTTATCTGGGATCTCGGGCAGATGCCCATTAAAGTGAAACACACATAATGGAATTGCTGATACAAGAATAATACCATTAGAATAAAACATTAATTTTGCAGTAATATAGAGAAGTGGTGAACAGCAGTTCAGTTTTAAAATACATTCTTGATAGGGAAAG
>NW_009970726.1:6946068-6959864 GCF_000747805.2 Chaetura pelagica
GGGAAAGAAACCTATTGGATAAAATAACTTCATAAGCACGATGACTAAATAAATTTTAAATGTGATTAAAGATGATATTCCTGATTAAGCAAGCTTCTCTGAATCCTTAAGAATATCATGCAAGATGAAAGGTATTCAAATGTACAGGGAACATGGCTGATACATGACCAGGTAATATTTGGTATGGTGATATTTTGCCCAAATTGTAAGGTTTTCTTTGCTCATGTCAGCTGATAATTGTAGCAAAAATCCTAGCCAAACCTGGCAGCAGCTTTTCCATGTGAACCAACAGACGTCATTCTAATTTTATCTTTTTATTATTTTTTTTTTAATTTTAAAGCTACTTACCTAAGCAAAAAAACCCAAATCTCAAACCCAAAACAACCAACCAACCCCTTCCTAACAACAAAAACCCCCAAATCCTGTAGGTGCCTGAGGCAAAATGAAGTTTACTGGAACAATGGGATGGAAAAAATAGGAATGCCTACTGTCTTAGCCAAGTATTCAGTCTGGTGTGCTACACCTGGTTCTCATTCAGCACTCATGAAGCTGAATATGTCCAGTGATGAGAGAAACAGAACTGCCTGGAGAACAGAGGACTTCCCATGCAGAACTTGGACTGCAGATTTACTTGTGCCTCAACGCTGCAGTCTCTAGAGGGTCACCCCTTAAAGAGCATGCCATGTTGATGGTACTCAAGAGAACTACAATGACATTTGCGAACCCACTGTGGGAATACCTTAAGGGCCAGACATTAGATCATACAGTAAATTGTTGCATGTCTAAACTCTAGATATCTAGTTGTGAGTATGGTTAACTGGATCTCTCTCTCAGTGTGCACAAGCTTTCTGCACAATACATGACTCCTTACATTAAAATTTGGAAATGTTTACAGAGGAAGACATGGAGAGTCCAAGACTTCATTCTCCAGACTCCTGGACAAGTTTGTTAATGGCTTTAAGTAATATTGTCTTATCTAACAATGGCCATCTAAATTCTAGGTATTCCTCTGTAGTCTAATTTTCTGTTTCAGTATTTCCATGGTGCAGTCCAGAACTCTCTGAGGATGGAATCACTTGTGCTTGATGAAGTCACTTCCAGTGGAACATAATGAGCAGTTCAGAGATGAACTAGGAGGAGAGGACTGCCTTTTCAGTAGCTAAAGTTAGTGAAGATACACCCAACCAAGATACACCCAAGTTACAAATTCCTAACCTTTCTCAAGACAGATTGACTTGTATTTTGAAGAAGAAATCTGAGAGGAACAGCTATGGTAAGGAAGTGAAAATTGTATTGTCAGAACATCTGGGAGAGTGATCCTGATTCTGTGCTACAGGAGATGCTCCATAAACATCCCAGGCTTGAATTACATAATTTTAAAGGGTAGTAATGGCTTTGTTGGCTTTATGGGTCCAGTTTGATCTGAAAGCCTGAGGTAGGTTTTAGAACTTTGAAGTTAATTGAAATCCTCAATGGTATGAGGCCTCTGTTCTGGATTCTGGTTAGGCTGAGTGTGAGCAGCCTGATGTGGACTGAAAAAAGCATAGCTGTTAGCAGGGGCAAAACTGTAGTCATGGCAGGAGCTCTTAATCTTGAGAATTGGGATATCCCAGCTCATTCATATCCCATTTTAGATACTGAAGCCTTTCTTTAGTTCTGACCTTACTGCAGTATGTTTAATCAAGTATCTCATCATGTTTTCATTAATTTTCTACTTTGGTGAATATGATACATAGCCTTTAATAAGTATAAATTACAAAGATATCAGTGACCATTAAATACTAGATAATGTTCATATTTTCTTTACTCATCCTTATCAGCCACCATATTTTACTTAGCATAACCCATGGTTTAGTAAAAAAACTTAATTATTTCTGAATAGTTCTTAACCTTTTGAATGTATTCTAGAAATAAGTTAGGGTATTTACAGAGTGGGACAATTGCATAAGAGTACAAGCAGAGCTTAAACTAATGTGTGACTCTGTGACTCTTGGCAATTATTCAGATGTTCTCTTGGATTTGAAAATACACAATCTCAGGAGAAGATTTTAAAGTATTGTCAAGCTATTTTGTTAAAATGTGTTGGATTTCTGTTAGTAAGTTGTCAGCAGTGGTGTGTAAATGAGAATTCACTGTTACCTGTGAATAATGCTCGCAACAAAACCCCTAAACTCTTCGCAAGGTGTTGTTTGTTTGTTTTTTTCTTTGTTAGGGAGGAAGGTTTAAAACTGAATACTGTGCAAATTATATATTGCGATAAAGTCCCCCAACCCATGTCTGTAGTCTAACCTAGATAGTTATTTAGCTTATTTGTATTCCAGCTGTCAACTTCAAAAACTATGTCATTCAGAAGAACAGCATAAATTTATAATCAATGCTGATCTGAAAATGTTTGAAGTTATTTTTGTCTTCATTTGCCACTGATGCTGGCAGCTTTAGGACATGTAGTTACTTCTCTGTGCTGACAGAAACCTGTTCCACTGTATTCAAGTGTATGCTTTCAGTCTTATCAATACCTCTCAAAAAAAAATAACACTTTTAACCCTCTTTAGTCCACTTTTATTAGTCTTTATAATTTTTCATATGTATACAGAGTATGGTAACCAAGACAGCCCCTACTCAACACTGTATGTACTGTGGGTGAGAGAAGTTTTGAAGATGTGAATGATGCTAAGGTGAATAAAACAGTGATTCTAAAGGGCCTGTTTCTTCCTGTGTAAAATGGAAACAGTAACTGGAATCCCTTGATAGAGAGAGGAAACTAGAATTTCCCATATTTCATGGGCAAGAAGTGAGTACACTTGGTAGACACAGCTGTGAATGCTGTGACTATACAATGCTGTGAAACTTTTCAGGAAATGTGAAAAATTAATGCTTGCAGAGTTTATAAGCAGATGATATCGACAATGCGGTAGTCCAATCTGGACATATCTGGGTTTGGAAATCTTGGACAAAATCTGAAAAACATTGACCTTTGAATATAAAAATATTTCCAGGAGACGTTGCAGATGTGTATACTACTTTTGTAAGTAGAAGTGTTAATGAGTTCATCAGGACAATACACAAGTATTCTTATCTGAAAAATGGCTAGAATGAAACCTGCCTGCTATTAACTAGGAGTCCAGGAACTGAAGGTATAATTTTTCTTATCTTTCAGGTAGAATACAGTAAACTTAGAGACAACTTCAAGGAAGCTAAGATTTAATTCTTCCAGGCTAGTCTTGTTCTACAAGTGTGTGAAAATTATTTTTTACAACTCTCACGCCAACACTTCTCATAAAAATAACACTGGATAATCTCAAAGGCATTAGTAAGAATGGAGAGAGCTGTGTGCTTGTAGGTCCCTTCTGAAAAGGAAAATCACCTCAAATTTATTATAATTGCTTATTTCCTGTTGTAATACATTTTTGTTGTTTTTGCATGGTAATCAGCCAGATAATATTATTCTCAATCTTCTCTATTGCATCATCTCTGTTAACACTCAAGTAGATTGCCAGAAGTCAGGTCTAGCATGATACTGCAATTTTGGAAACAGAAGCAAGTACCTTGCCATTGCTGCATATCTAGCTGATAGTAGTGGATGGGAGTAGGTGGGTGATTGTGCAGTAGCTGTTAGTATTTTCTTTCTGAGAAATGGCATGAAAAGAGATTAAGCTCCACTTGTCTGTGTTGTCTCTCATTTCCAGTTGAACTTTTTTCTATTGTAGAAAATATTTAATTCCTTCTTTGACAGAACATTATGATTCACAGCAGAAAGCATGGGATCTTTTACTTAAAAATACATATCCAAAAATACATAAGCAGAGGTCCAGCATGATAGATAAAGATAACAGGATTAATAAATCCTGTACTTGTTTCAGTACCCATATTGTATATTTTTGATTCTTGGTCTGTGCTTGGTAATGCAGTGTGATGTTCCAGGTTCTTGAAGTAGAAGCAAAGGATATAACCAATATAGAGGGGATGGCAAAGTGGCAGATTTCAAATAAACTGCTGGAGGTACAGTTCTCTGGCACTAATCAAATTCTCTTGACTAAAAATACTGCTCTGCTTTTATTTCAGCATCTTACTTGGAAAAAAAACATTGATTTGTCCTGGAAAAGGAAGTGGCATCATAGTAATGAAGAAAGAGGATTGATGAGAATATATTTGCTCTCAGACATGATTCCCAAATTTGGGCTACTGTCTCAGTCACATAAGCCCCTCAAGTGAGACCATGACCCAGAAAAACATCATTCCCCAGCCACATATTTCCACTGCTTCTCTTGAGCTAGCAATGACATCAGTATACATTATTTGCTAAGCTGGGTTGGAAACTAGTTGAAAACTTTTTGGGCTCAGTTAGCTTTCACCAACCCAGGTTCCTAATGTAGTTTCCTATGTGGCCACATAAATAATCATGTTGTCAGAGGTGATCATGCACGTGGAACATCAGGACAGCCAGTTTTATAACACTGCACATGTGATTTAGGTATATGATAGCATATTTTGGCTTTCTGGGGTGATCTATGTAAAAGTTAAACTGTATCATCTAAGGAAATGAAAGTTCACAACTTGTGCATTTATGTGCAGAAGGGAATAATATAATTTATTTATTTCCTCTGGTCATTTACTGTGGTTGCTTACAGGGAAAGGAAAGAGGAACAGTTTTGTGTTTGTCATGTTGAAATAATTTGTGTACTTTTAGCAGGATCTAGGAATTCTGTATATTGGAAACTTCTGTTGTAGGGTGAGATTTTCAATGGTGCAAGTTAAAGTTAAGCCATTGATTCTTGTTTACTTTCACTGGCAGTGAGGCATTTACTGCCAAAGTACAGGGTGGCAAATCTGCCTTCTGAAATGACCCTCTTGGATACATTAAAGTAGTGTTGTCATTGGGCCTAAGTGATTTGATGCAGGGTCAGTGGAAATACACTTTACAACATGTATGGAGAAAAAAAAAAAAAAAAAAGAGTATTCCTAATAAATACAGATGTGCTGAAGCTGAGCAGTGACTGTTAGAGTGATGGAGTGAATAGCTGCTCGGGTCTTGGAGTTGTTGGGAATCTCCCTATTGACAGACCTTACAATTCAGTTGTCAGTGATTTATTATTCTGCAGGCTCCTAGCATATTACTGCTTCATTAGTACCTGCAATTGACTGTTGTCAACAGGATTGTGTATGATTGATGGTATAGGTAAAACTTAGAGTCTGTGAGCCCTAACAATCTAGATGAATGATAGAAAATATATTTTGCATTACTTTAATATATAGTTTTTCTCCTTTTGTTGGCTACACTGTGGCCAGCAGCATGGTTTGTCATGAACCTTGACGCTTTGTCAACTTGTATTTGATGAGAAGTATTAGCCACCACCAAGACATATTTTAGCTATGTAGGCAGTCCTATACCAGCTGTGAATTCTTAACATATCTCAGCCTGAACAACTGGGAAAATTATGAAACCAGTTTACAGACTCAGAAAAAATTACTGTATTATCCTTATGGATAAACCACAGTTTTAAACAGTGAGATGTATCTTTAGCAACTTTATTATGGACCAAGACAATGAAGAGACTTTGAATAACTTGAATACATGAAGTTCAAAAAGTGGATTTCATCAACTTCAAACAAGGGACAATTGCAAGCATTTGACCTGAATTACCTAAACACTCCAAAGAAAGAGTTTTGCTTTGTAATCTTGTACCAAATTTTGCAGTTCCCATAATTTACCCCAGATGATAAATTATTTTAACTCAGAGACTGCAGAAACAAAAAATGTCTGCTTTTAAAAATGTCATCTTTTAAAATTGCTTTTACCATTTATTGAAAACTGTTTTCTGCTATTTTAGAAGTTTTATAATAAAATTTGAAGAAGACGTGCATATGCTTATAGACAGATATTTGTCTTTTATTGTACAAGATACCTTTCTGGTTTTAGAAATTAAATTGAGGAGGTCTGTCTTCTCAGTTTGGAGCCAAAAAATATCTAGGAGAGCTGCAATTTATATTAATATATTGTAATATAATTTCATGTTGTTTATTGAAACGTAGTAAACTGTCAACATTTGTGACACTTTAAAGTCCCTGAAATGTAAAAATCTGGTGTCTCTGTCCTTTCCAATTGAGTAGCTTTAAAATACATGGGCAGACTCATCATTTAATTATTCATTTTTTAAAAAAGTGTCACAATCATGAGTGCAACAAAATTATGCTATGACAAACTTAGTATTGCAGGGAACTGGGCCTAAGAAAATAACTGTTCTAATGCACATGTTATTTCCTGTAGCAGTCCCTAAGGGGTATTTTATGAGTGACAAAGGTCTATCAGCTGAGGACACTTTGGTCAAGTGTTGGCTGAAGAGTTCCACCAGAAAAAGGCAGCATTAACTTGGAAAGAAAAACAGTAAGCTAGATCCTAATTTGAGATAAAAATGTCTTCATAAATTATATTCTCTTTAATTTGAAGTGTAATTCAAACTTCATATATCCTTCCCAATGGTAGTCAGCAGTTTTCTACAGGAATTGCTGTGCTGAGTTTCCCATTTAGCCACACATTTCTAGATGCAATGGGAGATCACAAAGCCTTCTGACTGGCCAGCTGCTAACATTCCAGGACTGCAGGACAGTAAAAATATACAATAATTTCCTCATTAAGAGTTTAAAAAGTATTCCCTGATTTTGTTTAAAAAGTAACTTTAAATTAGTAATTTTGCCTTTTGATTATTTAGAATAATTGCAAATTTGTATTAAAGTATTTTTATTATTTGTACTTCCTGGGTTCATTTTTGTTTGTTAGGACACTCTATTCTTTATTTTACCACATGGTCCTGCTTTTTTATTTGCTTTAGTTCTTGTTACTTTCAACTGTGTGAAATGGATCCACAGACATCCAGCAGGAAGTGTTCGTAGGTCAGTGACTAATTTTTCCAGGCCCATTTTGCAGACTGGTGATTTATACCAACTCTATTTATAGAGAAAATATGACTTTTGAAACATACAAGCTTACTCTTCTCACATTGGCATTTCTTCTGTCAGCTGATCTATCTGCTTGTTGAGTGATGATGGCAGCAAAGTTGGGGAATTACACGAGAGGCAAAATGTATTTCAATGTACAAGAATTTGTTTCACATTTAATGAGAAGTACGAGCACTGTCTGAGTGAAGCAATGTTATTGTGCCTATCAGGAGTACCACAGTAGGATAGAATATGTATGATTACAGAGTAATACAGCCATTTTATTTATTTGGTCCTCTTTCCTATGAAACATTAACAACTTGCTGTTTTAAAGATTTTAGTCTTAAAAATACTCTGTGATACACTGAGTTTATATAGTTCCCATTACACTGAAAGCGATCTGAGAAATAAGGATGAAGGGATTTTCAAAAGTCTTGCACACAGTCTGCAATGGAGCAAAAAACTGAATTTGGTTTCTTGTCTACATGCAAATCAGTGTATGGTTATTTGTGAAAATAAAGCAAGCAGTACAGCTTTCTCTGTGATGTAGTTTAAAATGTAGTAACAAGCAGAAAGAGTTCAGGCTTTCTCTTCAGATCACCTATGATGTGTCTGAAAGCAACTGAAGTAAAAATAAAGCAAGCTTCACCTGGTTAAAGGAGGAAGCTTTTCCATCCTTTTTTTGCCAAAGTAGTAGAAACTGATTCTAATGATCATGCCACCTTTTGCTGTATTTGAGGTAAAAATTTTAAATGTTCATACAGGAGCCTCAATTTTAATTCTGTAGGATTAGTTTTGTCTTGGATATTTTTTCATAGAGAGAGAAAGGACTCTGTAAAATACAAAGAAGTGAATGTTTTAATCACGTGTAGGCTGGCCTTTCTGCTCAAAGGACAGAGATAGCAATGTCCATTCATGGTGGACAGAGTTCACTGTTCAAATAGAAAATGAAGAAAAACTGTTGGTCCATTGAGGTGCATAGCTTTCAATCTTACACTATTTTTCAAAGTACTGCCTAACACCATGCAGGACCTGAGGAACTTGAACAAAATCTTTAAGAAGTACACACTCAAAATGATATATCTGCTGTTTGTTAAGTGCATTAATTAATTTTAGGTTCATTACCTCTCAGATCGGTATTTCCATTTTCTGCGTTTTCCAGGCATATACACAGAAACTTAGAGGATTTGTCTTGAGAAGGGTGATTTTTGACCTCTCTGCAATTCTAAATGAGTTGCTATAGGTATTTATAATATAATAATTTATACCTTGGTAAAAATCAACATGGTTCATGCCTGGACAGTTCTCTATTGAAAAGACATTTGCACACTTCAGGAGCTTTAATTTTCATACTGAAAATTTCCACATTTTTTTCATTTCACCTCCTAATCTGAAAGTTAACTGAGAAAAGTTTATTTTATTTTCATTCAATATAGATGTTAATACTTAGCAGAACTTTACTCAGTTTGAGAATGTGTTTCACAGAACAGTTCTTTAGATTAGTCTGTACAGATCACCCTATGTAGCTTGATTCCCTGGCTCTGTTAACTTTTCTTCACATCTATTCTTCAAACAAAGCTTTGTTGTTCTAGTTAAAAAGGCTGGTCTTCTAGGGTGCTGTAGGCTAAAGTAATAAACTTTCCTGATGCTCTTAATATAGAAGGCTCAGCCTGAGCACATGTATGTACAGACACATGCTTTTCTGGTAAGCTTTATTTCCAAATGCTTGAGCCCCTTGCATATTAGCCTATATTAGTTCACAATACAGGATTTGTAAGCTCATACTTTTACTAGGTATTTAGCGTTGGGTACAAATGTTTTTTTTATTTATTTATTTCCTTAGATGAATTTGGGATAAATAATTTCTATCTGAACATGCTATCCCAGATTGCTGGACCTGGTTCAGATCTTATTCTTAGTGTAAACTAGGACTAGCTTAATTGAAACTAAAGAAGATGGATTTTACTAGACTTGTATGAAATCAGAACAGATCAACAGATATGTCTTTACAGAACGGGTTCTTTCACAAGAAAAAAGGACTAATACAGAGTAGGCTCTTATTCATACTCCATATAAACTCTCTAGCAGTCAAAGTGCTTTGTGGCACCACTCCCTGTTTTTATACATTATTTTGTTTTGTTTAGGTAGGCTTTTCTCTACTAGAGGTTTTATTGTTCAAGAAGGGGTACTCCCACCCTTGGTCATAGTCATCAAGCCATACTATTGGGCAATTAATGCTCTTTACATGCCAAGATGTCAGACTAAGAAAAGGCAGCCAATCCTGATATAGGAAGACACACACTGGCACCAAAAAAATATCTAACTAGGGAGACAATGAAGAGAGAGAGAAACACAGAGACACACTATGGAATTGTGCTCTATCTGCCTATGATAGTAGCATCAGAGGCAATGTTGTTTTTCCCCAGTGGTTTTCCAATATAGTTACTCCATTCACTGATGAATGAAGAGTATGTGAAACTGTGCCAAAGCTAATCCAATTGAATTCCACCCAGCCGGTTAAATCCAATTGCCCATGCCTTCCTCCACAGTGCAAAAGCATCCATGGTACAATTTGCTAAACTGACTCCTCTCCTCCCACTTCCCATGGCAGATCTATGCTGTATGGGTCATCTTCCCTTTTATGCATTATGCGTGGGTTTCTGGCTCCTTCCAAGTGCACATCTTACCTTGTTCCATCCCTGAAAATTAGAAATAGTTATATATAAATATTCCAGTATAGTTGTTCTTGAAGTGCTTCACCTAAACCAATGAACAATCTCTCCCTAGCTGAGGGGGAAAGTGCCTCTTCCTGCCGTGATTTCAAGCTGGTGAATAATATGGCAATAATAATGAAAAATAATATAAACTTATCTGGGATAAGAGAAAACTCTCTTAATCCCAGAAGAATCAACACCCTAAGCAAAGGGGAAATCTGCCAGAGGAGTATGACATCCAGATCCATGGGGGTGGGAATCTAAGGCATGATCCACAAAGGCATTCTCTTGAGGAACACAGTGACAAGCTTTGTTGTGTGGGTTGGATCAGAATTGAGCACGATGCATTCTGAGCTTGCCTTGAGGAAGAAAGTCTTTTACTGCTACTGAATTTAGGCTTGTAACTATAAATGTAAGTAATAACACATAGAATTATCAGAGGGATAATAATTAACCTTCCTCAGGTGTGTTAATGTGATTTTAGTTGATTTAGAATATTATAGTCAAAAGAGATTAAGCTATTACAGAGTTTTGGGTATGACCCAGTTGACCAGATGGAAAATGGTGACAAGTGGTGTCCTTCAGGAGTCCATACTGGGACCAGTGCTGTTTAATATTTTCATTAATGATATTAACAGTGGCATTGAGAGCACCCTCAGCAGGTTTGCTGATGACACCAAGCTGGGTGGTGTGGTCGATATGCCAGAAGGATAGGATGCCATTCAGAGGGACAAGCTGGAGAAGTGGGCCCAGGTGAACTTCATGAGGTTCAAGAAGGCCAAGTGCAGGGTCCTGCAGCTGTGTCAGGGCAACCAGAGATACCGATACAGGCTGGGAGAAGATATGCTAGAGAGCAGTCCTATGGAAAAAGACCTGGGGGTTCTAGTGGATCAAAAGTTGGACATGAGCCATCAACATGCAATTGCAGCCCAGAAGGCCAACTGTATCCTGGGCTGCATCAAAAGAAGTGTGGCCAGCAGATCAAGAGAGGTGATTCTGATCCCCTCTACTTTGCCCTGGTGAGACCTAACCTGCAGTACTGTGTCCAGCTCTAGAGCCCCCAACACAGGAAGGACAGGGACCTGTTGATATGTGTCCAGAGGAGGGCAACAAAAATGATGAGAGGGCTGGAGCACCTCTTATGAAGACAGGCTGAGAGAGTTGAGGTTGTTCAGCCTGAAGAACAGAAGACTTCAGGGGAACCTTATAGCAATCTTTTAATACCTGAAAGGGGCCTGTAAGAAGGCTAGGGAAGACCTGTTCACAAGGGCATGTAACAATGGGACAAGGGGTAATGTTTTTAAGCTAGAAAAGGGTAGTTTAGGCTGGACATCAGTAAAAAAATATTTATTTTGAGGGTGATGGATCACTGGAACAGATCACATTTTACATAGGAATGTTAATTTTAAGATTTTGTTTAAACTCCATGCAACAATTAGCTATGTGATAAATTGGACAATATAGCATTTTAGAGCAGATGTGTGCCCAAATAGGAAGGTATTGTGTGACACAGCTTTCTCAGACTATTGGAAAGACAGCAGAATCAAAAGATTTGGTTGTCACCAATCATTTACTGTAAGGGTTTATTTTAAAATTGTGGTTCCTATGTTTGGCTTGCAAGCAGAAAGTAGTAATGGATTAAATAAAATTAATAATTTTATCTACTCAAAATAGATAAAAATCTTATCTAAGCAAAACTGTGACCTGACCTACATCTGCTGGTCTGAAACAGATTTTTCAACAATGTTCCAGGAAGACTGCAAGCACAAAATATAATGGATCACATAATTAATATTTAACCTATTAAAATTCATTTTCTTCTGTGTAGTGGAGATGCTACAGATTTAAAAATACCTTTGTGCAGGAATAAGCCCTTTGTAAACAGATACCTGAGTGCTGACCATCTTGAAATCCTTGGCCTTAGTTAAGGAGCTTTACGGTGTTCCTCAGCTGATGCATGAAGATGCTCAGGAGGGCAGACTCACTAAAATACATCATCTTAAACCTCAAGAATGGAATGTTCTCTAATCAAGGAAAGACACGAAAGATCTTCTTGTGACATAGATGGCATCTAAGCATTTCAGTAAGGTACAGTGGACTGACTTTTCTTGCTTCACTTTACCAATATTTATCAAATAATACAATTATGTTTGCATCATATACTTGATCTATCTGAAATAATCATAATTGAAAACCAAATATGCTTTCCTGACATATATTTCACCTGTGCTCTTTTCTTAGCTCTTAGGTACCAGCAGGAGACAATTACCTTAGAGCAGCATTCCCTCTCTTGGACTTTAAATATGTATTGTCATTATAATGCACTTCAGCAAGCTTTTAGGGTGAAGAGAGGAGGAACAGAAGTATATGAAAAATTCAGAACAAAAGAATGCAAGGTAGGAATAGCTACCTATGTAGCCACATAGTGATTACATGGTCACAACTGATGATTGCAAGTTTTAAATACTTAATAATTAAAAGCTTTTTAAATGTTTACTTCTAGAGTATTAGTTTAAAATAGAAACCAAAGTATAAATAATTCCTTTTTGATGAAGAAAACATGCCCTTTTAAGTTCTGCTTATCTACTTAGAGAAACAGACTTTGCAACTGATCCATTTCCATCATTATGTTATTGCCTGTTTTGCTTCAGAGCTTATGAAAATCATGGAAAAAGTATAAATTCCAAGATTTGACAAATGATTTGCCACAACAGATGTAGAGCTGTTAATAAGATTCTAAATAATTAGGGGTTATGAAATATTTGCTGTATGCATGTCTAGAAAATATAGCAGGATTGGTACAGCAAGAGAAGGCAACACAATGGATTCCCATTGACATTCCCCAAGCATGTATTTAGAAGACAATGGCACTATTGCCCTAGCAGTAGTCATGCTGGGAGATGACTGGTCGAAAAGTCTAACCCATAAATGAGTTAGAAAGTGTCTCCAGTTCCTTCAGGAAGGTAGGATTAAACAGGGCAGGCCAGGGAGCCACAGCAGGCAGGCAACCAGAAAATTCTACAGCGATGTCTCCAGCTCTGTTGCAGTTCTGTGAGATGTGGTAAGTGAGGCATTTCAGTAACTGTGTGTTATTCTATTGTATGTATACTAAGACGATTTGTGTTTGAAATTTTCTTACTGCTGCTTATGCCCATTAGAGATTTAATCAGTGCTGCAGACGAGCACTGTTTATGCCCTGGCCTAGTGTGAGCAGAAGAGCAGGCTGCAAGCAGGCTCAGCCGACAGCTGAAGAGGAGGATGTGGTTCAAAGGAGGAGAATGAAGTACCCTCAGCAAGCAAGGACCTACATGGTGGTGGACATGACCATGAATTACCATGAGGTCCTACAAGATCATATTACTAAAGGAGAGCACCAGCATATACTTTATTGCTTTTTGTTTGGATGCAAACTACCAGAGACAGTAATACACAAAAGATGTTAAACCTATTATTATTCATCTTAAACTATGAAAACACAAAGGGACAAGGCAACTCACCAACCCATGCTTCTGGGAGTGTCACAAAGTTAGCTGAAGAAAAGATCCTCAAAATAAGTTGGTGTTTTGATTTTGTTTTATTATTTTTAATTCTTTCTGTTTCTCTGTACCCCATCAGGGTACACCTGCATCAAATAAATGTTCAAAGATAGTGATTTTTGTGTGTGATGTGTGATCTGAAAAAAAAAATTAGGATGAACACTTGGAAGTCCTTCATTTAATCATCTGACTGCAGAACAGGAATCATGAGATGCCTGGTGGAGTAACAACTGATGCTTCCCTGGATGTGGGGCTGTAAGTCAAAGCATTTTTTATAAACACACAAAAGTGTTTTTCTGTTATCAAATTATCAGTGTAACCATTCATCTGCCATGACTCAGACTGCCAGTAGTCATGAGATTTGTTTAGATTGCAGAGATTGTAAAAATAAATAACAAAAAACCCCCAAGTAATAAAAAGCATGCACAACCCCCATCCTTTGCATTCTGCTGATACCAAAAAAAGTGGATTTTGACTGGGAAAGCTGTGAACCCAGGGAGAGCAGCATGTGAGGGCACATCACGCGCCCTCCTCTCTCTTTGGCCACTAAAGAAGTTTTCAACAAGCTCTTACGGAATTCGCACATTCTTCACCAAGCTAAGAAACACAGGTG
>NW_009970726.1:6960878-6970893 GCF_000747805.2 Chaetura pelagica
CCTACCGCCCCGAGGCCGAGCTGAGCCGGGAGGACACGGGCTGCAACCTGCAGCACATCAGCGACCGGGAGAACATCGACGGTGAGGGCGGGCGAGCGGCCCGGGGAGCCCTACCTTCCCTTCCCTCCTCTCCCTTGCCCTCCCTGCGGCGGGGCCGCAGCTCTGCCCCCCGCGGGTGGGGCTCGGCTCGGGCGCTGAGCCCGCTGCCCGGACGCGGTGCCCTGAGGGGCTCACGGGGCTGTCGCAGCGTATCTGCGCGGGGTTTGTCCTCCGGAGCTGCCCCTTTCCCCGGGGGTCGGCGCGAGGGGATGTGCGGGACCCTTCCCGCCAAGGCTGGGCAGCAGTTCCCCCTCCCCCGCCCAGCCGCATCCTCTGGCAAGGTGCAGTTTTTGTGGTCCCGAGGCGGCGCTGCCAGGACCCTTCTCCTTCCAGAGTGGGGTGAGATGGCATGACGGTCACTCGTCCGTGCCGCGGAATCCCGGCTGACTCTAACAATAGTCTCGGGGGTCGGTTGTGGCCCGGGGGAGCGTCCTTCTTCGCAGGGCTGGGCAGCGCAGTCGCTGCTGTACCGAGCCAGCGTCACCCGCCGGGGATGGCACCTGCCAGGCCTCTGCAGGGGTGAGAATTTAAAGGACAAACCCAGCTAGCAACAGAAGTGGGAGAAATGTTTCCCATGACAACCTTCTCTCCCAGTGACTTTTTCTTCCCCTGTTACTGTCAGAGTGAAGCCCTGCTCTGTGGAGTCATGAATGCCTCCTTTCCCTCTCCCTCTTTTTCTCTGCAGTGCTACTCAAAAAAGCCATATTCCTGATGGTTTAGCTAAGATTGAATAGGCTGTTGTTTGGGATAACCACAATACAGCTTAATTTTAAAGTTGTGGTTTAATGTATATATGTAATTTAGTTTTTGATTAGCTGAAGTATTTAGCCCTAAAACTTCACTTGGTAAAAGGTCAGCAATCTCATGGATTAGTTTACATGAACTGCACTTGGTAGAAAGCCAGAAATAGGGACTTTGGTGCACTTCAATTTGCCTTCTGTATTTTTTTTCATAGCTTATTTGATTGTGATTTTATTGAAGAGTTTTTTGTTAAGTCACTTCTTGGTACTGGCAAAGCTATGCAGCCTGTAGAAGCAGAGAGGTTCCATCTCTGGTTAAGAGTATTACTTAGTAAAATACATTCTGGAAATATGAATGTTTTTCAGATGTCTGTACTACATGAAGCTGAAAAATTGGAGTGTAACAGGATCAGTAGGTCTGGTTTGAGAAAGCCAGGGAGATAAAAGAACCAATTGTTTATCTATGAATGAATGAGTGATTAATTCTTCTAACACTAGTGTTGTCCAGTGCAGCAGCATGCAGTTCTCTCTGATGGTACAGATTTCTCCAACTATACCAACACAGTCTGCAGTGAAGTTTTTGGTCAGAGATGTGTTAGGTTTTTTCCCCTTGTTCTTGATAGTATGTGTGTGTGTGTTTGTTTGTTTGTCTTCCTGGATGGGAAGAAGCGCATAGTAAGTGCATGTGTGCTTGTTAAACTGGGCATGTAATGCAGGTAACTTCATGCATCTTAGTAGTGATTTGCAAAAAAACCTTTATGGGTCAATTTCATATGTTGGATCAACTTGTGTATGTTCTTTCTTTTCCTCTAAACTCTGGCACGTTTAGAGCCTGGAATTGTAACCTGTTGTTATAAAACAAAAATTACCTGTATTATTATTTATTTTTTAATTTTGTTGGTTTTGATCTGTGACTGTTATTGGTGCAATACTGCATTTTCAAGTGGCCAAGCTGTTTTTAATTCTAATAATAGAAAAGAATTTTGGGTTTCCTTTTTTTGCCTTACACTAGTCTTGCCTCTTTTTATGGATAGAAATAAGATTTCACAGAGGAGACTGATGAACAATAACATCTGAACACTCAAAACAACTGGAGATGCTTTGGGTAAAGCAGCTTTTTGATGTGTGCAAGGTTGTAGATCCATAACCCTGGAGTCAAACTCACTACAGGTCTTTTGGTCAAAGATGGTAGACTGATTACTAAATGTGATAAGGTGATACTGTGTTCCTGAAATTTTGTTTCCTGTTTGACTGTTATGTTTTGATTGTTAGATTTTCTGAAATTGTATGGCATACAGATGTTTACTGATGAGACCCTGGGGTGGGAAAAAAACCTTCACAGTAGAGAATTCAAATTGTATCTTTATCATTTTACAGTGATGTTCTTTACAATGAAAAAAACCAATAGTCTGTTTATCTGTCATGAAGAAGTAGCAGTGGATGTTGATTTCTTAGTGTTCCTGCAAATCATAAAGCATTTCCAAGAGTTTCTGAGATGGGTAGTGTTGCCAAATGTACTTAAAAAAGTATCAGTTTTAAAGAAGTGGTGACAAAGACTGACTGATGCAGTGAAATGAAACTTTTTTGATGCTTCACATTTATGTTTCTTGCTATTCTTCAAGTGAGAGCCCTTCCATCTGTCTCCATATGTGTAGCAGTGACAGTCAGGTTCTCAAAGGGCAGATCCATGTCCCTAACAAACATTATGAGTGGTACTTTTGGGGACTATAACAAATAGTGACATGCAGTGTCTTAGTTAATATGTTTGATGTGGATGTTGCCTTCATGGTTATAGTCATTGAAATTCATGAAACATTTTATTTTTTGAAGCGGGTAAAGCTGCTTGAATAGAACAAGAACTCTTAGGACCTTTTAATCAGCTGTGCTCTGTTTAAGCCTTTAAAAGAGATGCGTGTTTTTTGCTTTTGTGGGCCCCATTTCTAGCAGTCTGAGAGGGAGGAAGAAAAAGAGGGAAGTCAAGCCTTTAAGAGTGATTTAATTGGAAGTTTTAGTACTAGTGGAGCTGTTTGCAGTTTGCCAGTCATACATATATATATATAGAGAGAGATACACTTCATTAGGAAATATGTGTCGAATCTGCTTTCAGGATCATGTATTTGAATTTTCTCTTATAATTGAAGTACAATACTCAATTCAGTCATAGTTTTTCAAAGAGCTTTTGGAATCCTGCTTCAATAGGAATGGGGCTTATAGCCAAATTTTATCTCTACATCACTTGTACCTTGTTAGAAAATATCAATTTCTGTAATATTTCCCAACTGTTTATGAAGTGGTATCTGAAAGTGAAAGGAGTTTGGAGGAATTTGATTAGGAGGAATTTAGCAAATTACTTACTCTGGAGAATTCTAATGATGAATTTCTCCTTCTTCCTTTGGACTTTTATAAAAATTCACACTTTTTTTTTTGTTTGTTTGTTGTTGGTTTTTTTTGTTGTCCCGGCTCATGATAATGAGGAACACCTAACAGCTTTTTTTAAAAAAAGCAGAGGCTACTATCTGGTTCTGGTGATTTATCGCTGATGGGGACCTTCAACACTTTTCAATGCTTCACATTTAAAAATTTACTTTAAGAAAATTATGACAGTGGATTCAAGACTTTCACTTTCCTAGCTCTGTCTCTTTGCCATCAACACTTTTGTTTTTACAGTGGTGTTAATTACAATAGTAAGTAAAATTGATAAAAACCTTGATGTATCAGATTCTGTATCTTATTTGCATATAAACTCTTGCCTGTGCAAGCCTTGTAAGCATCTTGATGTTATGCATTGTTTAAATCCTGGCTAGCTGGACTGACTTTACTCCAGACTCTGCTTATTCTTTATGTCAGCAGGCCTCAGAGTCCGATCCACTCTTGGTTTAACTTGTGAAAAAGTGCTGATGTGCTCAAGTGTGATTTCTCTGTTTGAGGTATGATTTCTGCAGTAACCTTTTCAAGTATTGCTCTGTAGGGAGAAGGCAAAGGCAACATCTTATTACAAGTATGATGACATGAAGCAAAGCTGATGTCCTATAATGACACTGTCCAAAAGGCTGTTCTTGAAATGGAGACTAGATGGAGAGCTCCTAGGCTGTTTGAAGAAAAGATAGTTCTTAATTAGCCCCTTCCTTGTGTCATCCTTTCCTTCCCCCTCCCCACCCCCCCCACCCCCCATCTGTTTTGTTTTGTGTTCTTTCCTCTTTGCAATCTCCTGCTAGTGTGTCACAATGCCATTTTTCATTGCTAGCTCAGGTAATGTCACCCTGTCTTAATGGTGCATCACTGATAAGCCTCTTCAGCTCCTTTTCATGCTAGGCCAATCATATTAATTTTTTGCTGCATAATACACAGGCTCCTAAGAACAGACTGGTTTTTAAAAGCCATTTATTTGTTAGTTTACATACTTTTTTCTTCACCTTCTTGAAACTGGCACATGGGAGTCTCTGAAATTAGATTAATTAGTATTTGTGTATCATGGTCTTCCGGGGTTTGTAAGAATTAAGAAAGAGATTTTAGCAAAACACAGGAAAGTTTTCAAATATCTGCCCCGCATACCTAATGAAATTTTACTGTATGAGAATGCTGGTGTTTTCAAGAGCTAGGACATGATGGGTTGCACGTTGTGAAGGAACTGACCTACATTCACAAAAGTCAAGATATAAGCACTTGAAAAGCAACTTAAAGGTCTAGTATGTTGAATTCCTGCTAACACCTGGATTGTGAGAGGAAAGCCCTTCTTTAAAAAAAAAAAAGAGAGACTATTTGCTTTATAGAAAAGTCTCTTTCAAAAATCTTCTTGTTCCCTTAGCTAGAATTCCTGTACAGAGGGGTTTAGTATGCTTTTCAGAGCTGTTGTTTGCATTACCTACCTAAACATTTGTCAGAGGTCATGTATCAGGATACAACTGCAATCTTGTGCATAAAAAACCTAGAAATGGAGGCTGTTGTGGCCTTCATGGCTGAATTTAGTCCTGTGCTTCCTGCTGCTAGTGATGCGTATCCCACAGCTTTCTTTTTGCCTTATGTGTGATCAGCTTAATCTGTTAATTTTGTGCTCTGCCCTGCTGCTTGAAGAGGCACCATCATATTGTACAAAGCCCTTCTAAAACCTCACTTTCTGTTTGTTCCCATCAAATCTGTAAATGTACACCCTTTCTGGTCAGTATTTCCATATTTAGCTCTACAAGCTTTCAGATGCGCTCGTACTAAAGCTAATTTCTAACTTACATCTAACCACTTTTATTAGTACACTGCCATCTGATTAACATTTTCTTAGAAATTGAATTGCACAGGATCACTGAGTGATTTAGTACTTGAAACAGAATGACAAGTTATACATCATAGGTCTTTGAAAATGGAAGAACTAGTGTATTTTGAGGTAGGATTTTTTTCCATAGAGTTTGCATGTAATAAGAATAATGTATTTAAAAGGAATGAAAACCTCTCCACTGTGTGGTCATAAATGTTTAACTTGATTTTATGTGCTTGGTAAAGGTTTTTCAGACTTTCAGGGTATGTTTATTGCATCTTCAGGCACTGCTCAAGGTCAAACAGTATGAAAAGCAGTCCTGAAGTTTGGCACATCAGTATGATGGGACACTATTTTCTGAAATACACTGAAAAACATGAGTTGCTGTGCACACATAGCAACTTTCAGACACCGTGAATGCTTTTTTTGAGCTGCTCTCTGTAATGTAGCAGGAGGTTCGAAGGGGAGTAAGCAAACAGAACCTAGTGCTACTGAACAACTGTCCTTGTCCTGCCAGACAGCTGCAGATCAGGCATAGTCTAAATATCTTCCTTGGATAGTATCTTTGCAAGGATACGAGATATACTTTACAAACTGAAAATATAATATACAACCTCTCTCTGAGTTTTATATGTAGAAATTAATTTCAATCACTTTCTGTGCTTTAGCTTTCCTTTGAACTTAGGTAACTAGAGCTGTTAAGATCTGTTAATTGACATGTAAGTGGTCTTTTTTACTTCATCCTGCATTTTTAGTATATGTGCCATACATCTCTGAAATGATAGATAGATTACTCCTACCAGTATGCTTGGGTGATGTCTTCACTGAAGTAGTTACCACTTCCTCTGTAATAGTTTTATCTCCTTACAATTAAACTTTAAAAGCAAATATTCCAGAATTGCTGAAACAAACTATCGGGATTATCATGTTCCCCGAGGTAAAACTTTTTGTAGAAGTTCACACAAATTTAGAGATGGTTTTGTTGAGCTCCACTTAAACTACTTTTGCGGCCATTTGTGTAGACTCCATGTCACTGTAACCCATCCCCCCAGTCAGTTCAGCTTGAACATCAGCAGCTGAACTGAAGACCAGTTCTCAGCTAGTACAGAAGCTGGCTAAGGAGTTGTCATTATGGCTCTAGTGAGAAATTACTAGAGAAAGCAGGTTGGAGGTTGCTTTTTTCCGCTTTGTTTTGGTTTTTTTTTGTTTGTTTTGTTTTCTTGTCACCCTTTTAACATTTTGAGCCTGCAAACTTTGAAGGATTTATTAGATCGACTCAATTCAGCTAACACAAAATTCTCGAATCAGCAAGAATGTGCATTTTCCATTAACTGGTATTATTTTCTCTTGTTTTTCTTTGCAAAATAATTCTGTTTTTGTTAAGTCAGGCTGTCTTTGGTGTAAAAATGTTGCAGAAATCTGAAAGATTTGAGTGCTAAAACAAGTTTATGAAATAGAGCTATTACTAAGATTAAAAGTGAATTGTCATCCACCTTGCATAACATTTCCCACACTCCACTGTGGTTCTTAGAGGGGAAGAGCATCTGTGTGATCTCCTCTGTGTATCTGTGTGATATCCTCTTTACAAGGCTAAGAGTCAGCCTTCAACTGCTCATTCATAATTTTCTTTAAGAAAGAAACCACCTTTAGTTGAAAAAAATGTATCTCAGTCTTTTTGCTTGCTTGTTTCTTTGTCTGCAAAGTGATTCTTACACACCTGTGGCAGAGATCCAGAAGATATCAGATGGGAGGAGAAAAGATTTGCTTTCAACAGTTTGGAAACCAATATGAGACTGTGTTGAAATTTTAAAAACTTATTTTCTTTGCTGTATTGGTATTTCATTAAAAGTGGGAATTGATTAATCATTTCTGAAGCCAGAAGTTGGATTGTAAGGAGACAAAACTATTACAGAAGTGGTAACTGCTGCAGTTTTTTATAAAGCCGAGTCACCTAAAATGTCATTAGATGGTGCACAATTACTAAATGAAGATGAGAGACTGATGGTACAGGAATCCTCTTCTAGATTTGGAGCCAAGTCAGTGGATTATTGGCATGCTTACAGTTGTTTCTGATATGCAGTTTATCCCTGCACATTGGTATTCTCTGAAATGGTATCTTTTTGTTGCCATGTTGTTATTTGTGTTATGATATCTTAATGAATGCTTCCAACTGGTATAAAAACTTATTACCATCTTTGTTCCTGGAAAGAATGTCTTGATTTCAAATGTTGAAAGACTGCATGAAAAAAAAACTATGCTTCATTAGCAAAGACGTTCTGAAAACTGTCCTACACGTTGGCACCTCTATGTGAACTCTAAGGAGAGGGTAATTGAAGAACTGAGAGTGTATGTGAGGTTGTGATGTGAAATGACTGGTAGTAGTTATGCTTCTGTACTTGTAGGTTTTGTGGGTTTTTTTTAGTGTTTATCAATAGTTTAGTTTTATACCTAAATATACTGCGTTTTTTTAATCCTCTTTTCTGACTTTCTTAAGAGGTTGCATTAGTTGAAGATCCAAACTTGGGGAATTGTAACTGGTCCTGAACAAGGCAGGACATGCTTCCCTGCTTTGGCTAGAATAAACTTTCAGGCCTGTGTTCAGTGAACTTTACAAGCAGTATTTACATCTCCTGAACTACTCTGTGAATTATGTTGTTTTATAAAATAATGCAAGGTTTGTAAAGACATTGAGGAATGTCTTTCAGCATTTGAAATTAGTTAGAACTCCTGATTCCTAGGCCAGTGTTCAGAGTTTTATTCTAGCTTGAAAAAAAATTATTTGTTATACTGTCATATATACAGCTTACCAAAAGAAAACATTATGATTGAGAACACACAGGTAATCCTAATAGAAGTTTTTATATCTAGACAGTTGGTTTTGTTTATTGTACGATTGCAGTCTCTTGTGTGTCCAGGATACAGTGTCATAGCTGTTGTGAATCAGGATCTTTGTAATTTATTTGTTTTGTTTTCTTTTCATTTTGGAGAACTCCAAGGGACTCATTTTTATTTTATTAATTAAGCTTATAAAACTATATAACTGAAATCAACAGAGATAAAATTAATTATGGTAAGTCCAGTTATTGCAGGATGTTCCGCCTAGCCGTTCAGTGCATTATTCTCTGTATCTGTACTTACAAAAACCCCCATGGTTTCAGATCTTTTTAGAAATCATTTTATTTCTAGTTGCTAACACATTTTCAACTGCAGCTACAGGCAAAATCTTAAATTTGTTGTATTCTCAAACTCAGTAAAGTCACTTGAGGATGATTATACTTTAATTTGAAATTCTCTTCCATTATCCATTATTACTATTAAAATAGGGAATGTAATTAAACTCTTGACATAGTTGTTCAGATACATGTTTTGAAATTCTTATGTTTTGAATATTAAGTAGTAAACAGTAGTAGATTTATTTGCATTTGGAGAGAACATTTCCTGAAAAGGTGTTCAGAAATGAAGAGATGGGAGCTTTCTTCTGATCAGTATTACATGTTTCTTGCTGTGTGGTCATAACTAGTAGATTTGAAGTTCAGATGTTAAAATAAACATCAAGCTAAAATCCAGCTTCACTCTACTATAAGCTGTGTGTTGATCCCACCTGATGCTTCCAAGGAATGCATAGCTCTCATTGGCACTTCGTTCTCAAAGCTTTTTGTTGTAACTATTTCTGCCTGGCAGAAATCCATGTGCATTTTAGTCAGCCAGTCAGTGGAGGTGGAAGGAGTGTGAAGAGTTTGGAAATGCGGTTGTATTTTAAGCTTTCAAGCCATGCTTCCTGCAGCTAAGTGTCCTCCTTCCTTTTAGGATAATTCAAGATGATAAATGTCTAGTATGCTGCATTGACAGTATATGGAAATTTTACTGGGGTGTATGTGTACTTTTGTGAGGGCTTAGGTTGGAGAAGGATTTCTATAACTGAGGTTGTCCTGGAGATCCAGTCTATGATAAAAATAACCTGCATGAGGAGAGACTTGAGTGGTTGTTTTGTAGACCAATACTGCCTTTGAAAGCTAAACCAAACAAAATAAAAATTCGATATATAAGCAGTGATGTAAATTCTACATCTGGGAACTTGTTTCCCCTTGGCAAAATTTATATTTAATTAAAACGGATGTTGCAAAGTTTGAATTTAACTGGAAATGAATGTTTTGTGCTAAGTAAGCTCTTGACCTCAAGCCACGTTTCTTTAAAATATATTATAATAAAGTTATTTTTGTAACAAGTATTTGAGTCACAGTTTGTGCAATCCAAACACTGAAGATTTATGTTACTACATGAGAACCTGAACTTAAATTGAAAAACTGCTCTTATATTTTCACATACCTGGTTGTGTGGGGTGATAGTCTGTGGTTTTTGTTTGTTGTTGCTTTTGGTTTTTGGGGTTTTTTTAAATGTGTGTTTTGTGTTTGGTTTTTTTCCCCATTTACTTTTCTCCTTACTACATGCCTTAAGTTTTAAATTTAAATCTGCAGTTCAACAACAGTGAAGTTATGCAAAGATGGAAGTATAATAGCAGAAGAGATCTTGAGGAAGTTGTCTCAAAATAGGTTCACATTGAAATCAAGGTGTTCGTTATTCTAGACAAAAATCAGTATTACTACTGGCTTATGAATAATGGTTGTTCAAGTGAAGTATGGTGCTTTTTGAGATTGTGACTTCTGCCAAACATAATATGCTAAGAGAAGATACTTGCTTTCTCTGGGCAGGCCTCTTCATGATGGAACTGGCATGTACAGTGAGGTCATGGGCATGCTGCTGATGTCTTTCTTGGTGTCTGAGGTTAGTTGAGGGCGTCTTCTGTTACTGGGTTGCTGGATAATTCTGTGAGGTAAACCCAGCATAGGATTTGTCCTTGGGATATTTGTGAGCTACAGGAAGCTCCAGAAGTGCTATTGGGAGTACAGTCTAGGGTTAGGTGGTAGACTCT
>NW_009970726.1:6970968-6996058 GCF_000747805.2 Chaetura pelagica
TTTCCCCCCTCTACCCACCTTTTTGTGTGTGTGTTCTTCAATGAAATTTTAGACCTAAGATTTTACATTAAACAAGTGGTTTGAAAATAGCTTTTTTAAAGTAAAATGTTACCTCTTTTTTGTCATGTTGCCAGTTTAATGTTAAAGCTAGCCTTGAGCTCAAAGATAGTATTTTTTATCATTGCCCTCCTCCATCCCTGTAACTTTAGCCAGATTGTCTGATTTTTCACTCCTTTCCCCTTTCTTACTTCCCTGTTGCCTCTGGTTCTCAGCCCAACCTTTTTCTACCCACAACGTATAGAAGTGCCTATCTCTGATGTGCTTGTCTCTTATTTGACCCTTTATATTTTGCTGTGCTTTTTGAATAATGAGAAATACACAATCCATAAAGTGCAGTCTAGAGCAGGGTCTAGAGCCAGGACTGCAGGATGGCATTAGAACTTCCATTATTGATTCCAAAAGTCTGTTTTAGATTATATCATATTTGCATTTCAACGTTTGTTGCACATTCCTAGTTTCCTACTTCTTCTGCTTGTTTTATAGTCAAGCAAATAAAATAATCCTCGTTCTCTAGATGTTAGGAGGAAATTCTTTAGTGTGAGGATAGAGAGACAGTGGCCCAGGTTGCCCAGGGAAGTTGTGGAAGCCCCATGCCTGGATGTGTCCAAGGCCAGGTTTGATGGAGCTTTCACTAACCTGATCTAGTAGGAGGTGTCCCTACCCATGCAGGATGGTGGGAACTTGATGATCTTTGACGTCCCTTCCAACTCAAACCATTCTATGATTCTGTGATCTGTGTGATGGTTATCCATATACTGATAAGATTTTTGTGTTTTCCCTCTGTATCTTTGGGCTTTTAAGGAATGTGGTTTTTATCTAATTTTCTTCATGACTTCTGGAAATGTGTGCTTTATGATAAATTTATGTCCTGGATTACAGTTTGGGATTGCAAATAAACTGCTGTGCATGAGTAGTCATTCTTTAAATAGGTTCTGAGGCTGTGTAGATTTTTTAAAGGGTAATGGAATGCATACACACTGAATTCTTCTGAATAAAAAGCTGAGAAGAGACTTAGCAGCAGTATTAAGATTTGCAATTCATGGAAGAAGTTTATTGGTAATTACCATCTCTGTAATTGATGCTCTGCCCATGCTTCAGCGTGCCCAGCCCAGCTGTATGTAAATCTTCTCTAACTACATATTTTTGCATTTCTTTCCTCATGTAAATGAGGAATCTCCATGGTTTCTATTTGTGGACTCAAATCTAATTAATTTGGCATCTTTGAATTGAAAGACAGGATCTGGTGCTGAGAAAGATATTTTTTTTTTTTTTTTTTTTCTTTGATGGAGGGAGTGGGAATATGTGACTCCTAAGCTCAGAGGCAGCCAGTGGGACCAGTGGTGCCCTGTTCTGGCTGGGATTAACTGGGAAACCAAGTGGCACTGTGAGGGTGAGCAGGGCAAGGAGGGCTGCTGTGCTGGCACTGTTGGGTTGCTGGGTCCAGCTGCATGTTCAACCCTACTCTGTCCTGATGGGGAATGGTGGGACCAAGAGGGAATTTTCATCTCCCACTAGTGGCCCATGTCTGATACTTTTCCTTCTCTTTTGTTGGTATGTGACTTGTTCATGTCAAGGTTTTAGTTTGTATCTCTGTAGGTCAGAAAGGCTCTTCAGCCCTGTTGTCTGCTTCTCTTAAAAAGTGGTTTGCAGAAAGTTGCTGAAATGATCGCAAATGCTTCCTGTGCTCTACTGGCTGGCCATACCATCACCTCCACAAGTGGCTCCTTCAGTCTCATCGTGCTATGCTAATCAAACCTGTAGGGAATGTCACTTTTTATGTCAGCACACTGCCAAATGTTGCTGTTGCTGTGTGACTTGACTTGTCTTATCTATGTGACAAATACAAGTGGAGGCACCTAGATCGCAGGAGAATGCGTTGACGTGCTTGAGCCGATGTCAGTTTCTACATGGGGATTTAAATCTTGTGTTTCAGGAAAGCAAAAACAATTTTGATACTGTTATACCAGAAATAAGTGTTTAAAGGTAACCTATTAAATAAGGGGGAGGTGGAAATGAATCCTGATATCCCTGCTTTGGCAGGGATGCAGCAGTTTATATATAATTAAGTATTGTGAAGCTGCAGTTCAGCAGTGCATGTAAACTGTACACTCAAGTCCATTGCTTAGGTATTTGCAATGTTATTGAAACATATGAGTTTGTTCCACCTTGCAGTTAAATCCTATGATAAGTTTGCTAAACATGGCCTCTGTGAGAATAACCTTGTTAAAATAATTGAGAACATGGAGCTTGCTTTTGCAAGATGCTGAGCATTCAGTTGTCTGTTCAGCAAAGTGCTTATTGAATTAAGATAACTGCATCTTATTTTGTAAAGAGTCCTATTAACTTTCTACTGCTTGCTGCAGTTCTTGGGTATTACTTTTTTCTATCTGTTAGAAAATAATAGGGGAAGTATGTGCTGATAAAGTTTTATTGTTGAAGTCTTCTAGAGAGTTTGTAATATCTAGTTGTAATCTGGAAGATAATTTCACCCAGGAGCCTGTTTGATCTCTGGAAAGATCTCTGCAGAATCTTTCAAGTAAGAGTCTGACAATATTTACTTACTGTTTGGAGAAAAATTGAAGACTTGGTTCAAGAAAGCAAATTTGTGTCTACCTCTGTCTATCTTGCTCTCTGAGTTTGTTTTCTTTGTTCACCCACTGTATTTTCATCAGTTCCCTCTCTTTGTCTTCTGTTAATCTTTTTGTGGCAGGGTTTGTTGTTTTGGAACAGTAAGCTTTCTTATCCTAGCATGTTGAAGTTATTCTCCAGGATTGGGTCATGATAGCATTTTTTTTATCCCATAAAGTCATGTTTATTTTCTAATGGAGTTTAAAACACATGAGAGAAAAAAGACACAGTTTTCCTATGATATATAGCAGCTAGCCTGAGGCTTGTGCCTATGTATATCAAATAAGTAGCTAATACATTGGTAGTTGTAATTATTTCCATTAGCTTCATTCCTTTGATTAAAAGGGATCATTATCATCTCCATGATGATACATTGACCTAATAGACAATGGAGAATAAAAAATTACTTGCAAATGAAGGTTGCTGTGATGAACAATGCTGTTTATGTATTCATGCTTATGCTTATTAATATATTAATAATGAGTGATTTACTGTGTTTTAAAAACTCAGATAACAGTAGAAGAATGTCTTCAGCTCTCTGTTTACCAGAAAGATGGAATTAAACAAAAACAATTTATGAGATTTACAAAGAAAGCTGAAGGCGATTTGGATATTAAATAATCTTGCAAATACTGACTCTGGGGAAAATAATGCATTTTTAAGTTAATATATGTCCGCTTCCCCTTAATGGAAATTCTTTTATTTCCTCATTATAAAAGATTTTTATTTTTAAAAGGCAGTATCTTGATGCCCCAAGCTAGCATTTTAAGTAACAGTAGGCATCTTTCAAACAAGGTAGTTTCCATGTCAGCAGGTAATATTTGTGAGAGAATTAAAAGCACTTGAAACACATTTGAAGACATATGGCGTATGGGTCAGAAAATACTGTTTTATTCATTGGTTACTACAGATGGTAGTAGGAATTTCAGTGTCCCTAAGTTGCTTGCTTAAATACCCTTCTCTCAGCTCTAAAACTCTTGTAGGGTTAAATGCTAATCTGTTGTAAGTAAGCTTCACTGAACTCAATGAAACTACATGTAAGAAAATTTCTCTATTTTTCAAGGCAGCTCTTGAAGTAAAATCCAAGTTTTGGGAGTTTCTTCAGGCTGTGTCAGTTTTCTGAAGACTGTAAGAAAATAAATAGGCTTTCTGCCGGTTTAGAGCAAGTAAAAAGTTAATCTAGTTCTTGTAGTAAAATTGCTTCCTTGAAAGTAAAATAATGCTGTAAGATTGATGGAATAGTTTTGGTTTTAGCTGTGCGGTGAGTTTTTGTGTGTGTGTATATATATGTTTGTGTGTATTAATGTATGTATATGTTAAACCCCCACACCCCCCCAAGGCTTCCTGTAAAGAAAATCAGGTTCTATGTGAATGTAGAAGCCACTGGGACATAGGCTTCTGCCAGGAACATAAAATCAAATAGAGCTGGTAATAGACAGTGACTTTGAGTTCTTCATGCTTCTGTCCACTGTACAATAGGTCTTCCTGGCTTTGATTTTTAGGTCTAGTCAGAAACTAGATATCCTGGTGGGTTTTGGTCCTTAGTTTGTGACTCACATTGGAATTTTTTATTTTCACCATTCCTGGCCGAAAACTGTTTTCCTCTGTTCTTTAATGTTCAGGTGTGAAGGATCTATACTAGAGAAGTGCCTTGGGACTTCTTGCAAGGTGAGCAGCATACGGTACACTTGCTGGGGCAGTTGGTTGGGACATATGTAAGGCAAGAGCACCAACTTTGCTCTCCTTTGGAAGCTGAATTGGAATTAAATTATGCATTTAACTTGCTGGTTTCTTTCTGAGTGAAGTCCAGCAGTGTCTCTACTTAGAGCTTAATTTACAGTTGCTTTGATGGTACTTAAAACCTTGAGCTATGGAAGTCCTTCCTCACCTTTTCAGCCCCCTTGTGAGTTAACAGATACTATTTTTTTTTTCCTGTCTCCAATATTTTCTCCATGAAATTGTTTTTAAAAGATAGCTGACCTGCTCTGTTCTGTCTCACTCCCTTCCTTCAGACTAAGGATCTGTTACTGTGAGTGTTATTTTCCGATGAGTATTTGGTATGTATATAGTACACTCACTATATAAGATGGACATTCAGAAAGGCAAACTACTAATCACTCCGTAGGCTTAAAAAACAAATGCAAAACAAGTGTTTACTGTAGTTTGCCTCCTTACATATTTGTCTTCCAAGTTTTATATTAGCACGTAGCAGAGAATTTGAGAAATCCCACAGTTGGCCAAGACAGTGTTTCTAACAGCAGTGACTGCTCAGAGGATGTGTGCAGAAACATCTGCCCTGTGCTATACAGATGAAGAGCCTTACAGAACTGGAGAATACCTGTAATCGTGTACAAAGATGGAGACAAGAAATAGACCTGTCTTTGGGTGTGACCTTGTTTTGAAAGGAAAGATATTAAAACTGAAGAGTAGCTGCATGGAGAAAGTGGATGTGCATATCGAATCTTATGATGCCTTAAACAATGTGTGAGGGGAAAAAAATTTCTAACATTTCCCTCCCAGCCTCCCCACCCTCTACTGGCTCCACTTATTCACAGGATAGATATTCAAGGAGGAAGCAATATTGCAGTGTGACACTGCAGTCAAGTGTTCATGCATTTGTGGCATTATTGTTTTGGTTCCTTATAATTTCCACTGAACAGAAGAACCTTTTCAAAGATGGCATTTCACAAAATTAGTGTTCAGATTATTCAGTTTAGGATAGTCAAGACCTGACATTCTAGACCATAATTTGAATGTATTTTAAGTAAAGCTTATCCAGAACACTGATTAGGAAAATACTTTTATTTTCACCTTTACCCCAGAAATTTTTGGGTACTTAAAAAAAAGAAGAAGATTTAGTTTCTATGCATGCCTGTTTGCCTATGTTGATTTGAAGTCTAGTGAAAAACCCAACAAATAAAGCCTACAAAATGTTATGCTATCAGTATTTTTTAAACTACCAGCTTGAATTCTGAGGTTTGAAATCTTGTCCATTTTAATTTAGCTTCTGTCACAATTTTAAAGCCCTCTCTAGTAATTTCTGAAATTACAGTTAAGTCTCTGCATTGTCTGATGCTACTTTACAAAGTCTAAATAAAAGGTGATATAATTCTGTTATCTCTCTGTTACTGCTTATTGCTCTGTTACAGCCACCACCTGTGACTTCACTGATGTCTTAGAGGCTGCTTTCTTGTTTCCTGACAGGAAAAGTTTTATACATAGGTAATAAACATTTGTTTGATGATCTGCAGTTTCCTGTATCTAAAGATAAGAGAAAACCATCTGATAAGAACCTCCAGTGCAAGTGTACAGTGTGACATGGAATATTATATGCAAAATGGGCAGTTTAGCATAGTGTTCTATGTGCTCAGTGTTCTTTGCATTGCATTCTGTCTCTCATATTCATTAGATGTGTTCAGCAGCAGTAGCTGTGTCAGGGACAAGCTACAGCAAGCACATGTTGTGTTTCTTTTCAGAGGTGGCTCTGTTTAGTTGGTGGGTGAATGGTCAGAGTCCATGATCAGCTTTAATCCTCCTATTGTTTTTGACTGGAAATTGTTCATTGATGGACACTGAAACTCCAGCTAAGCTGGTAGAAAAGCAGCAGAAGGCTTTTAGATTAAAAAAAAAAAAAAAGCAAGTTTTTGCTTTGGCATTTACCAACTCAGTTCTTTTTTCTGTTTTGTCATTAGGGAGTGGAAGAATGTTGCTCTAATTAAAGAAAAATAATTGTAAGGAGGTGTTAATATTGTTAATTCTGGTTTGTGTTTATCCTTTTCACTGTATCTGCTAGCAAAGATGTATAAGCATGTTCTTTGTGAGGCTGTTCTTCTGTCATTTTGGTAGGATTAAGTTAGCTCTTAGACAATTAGTAAGTAATTCCAGTTTTATTTGTATTGCCATTGAAATATTCTTTGTGCAGTCATTACAGATTTTCACACTTATAAGGAAGTTTTGTGATTCATGAAGACTCTGTATTTTCTGATTCAGTAGGACTTCCTTACCTCATACTGATGGATGTGCAGAAATGCCTATAGACTACTGAAAAATCATCTGCTTTCTAGTTGGCTGTCCATGGTTTTTCCTTGTTATGAATAGCTACATATTCTGGTTTTGAAAGGAATATATTTTCAGAAGCTTCTTGTTACAATTGAAATCCTAGCAATTTATTTCCAGTATTTGCCATTTCAAGTGAATCTTTATAGTTCCTGTGACTATTTCCTACTTCTCTGTTGCTAGGTGAAAAATGTCCTTTTTCATAGGATTAATTAATTGTTTGCTAATATGCTCAACTGTATGAAAATATGTCTGTGAGTAATTTTTAAAACTGTGAATACACCTTCTAGTAACAATGACATTTCCGAGATAACACCTTTTTTTTTGTGTGTGTGTGTATTAAAATATATAAACACACTTAAAACCATGGAGAGTTGTTTGGGACTGCTGACTGTTTATAAACTGCAGAATATAGACAACCATAGGATACATGAAAAACACAGCAGAGTGGTACAGAAGCCAAAAATACTGTTGTGGATATTATAAGCATATGTAGTGTCTCTGTCCCTCCCTCTCTTCCCCTCCCTCTCAGTTTATGTATTATCCATTGCTTAACAAATATTTGATACGGAAATTCAACATGGAAGAATATTTAAAAAACAAATGCATCACCTTGAAATGTAAGTGTGCTAGAAAGTGAGATGAGCAATGTTTAAATGTCACGTTAAGAAATGGATCCAAACTAGGAAATATGTATTTTTATTTTGATTAAATAATTCATACATAATCATGCATTTCACCTTTTTTTTTTCAACACTGAATCTGCTATTTGCATTTTTATATATTTTATAGGGTTAGTTATCTGAAATTAAAACTTTTTAAAATAAACATGCCATTTGTAACAAGTGCTAAATTAGAGTAGTGGAGGTGTCCTTTTTTCAAAGAGAATTTTCTGATTATGAACTGCAAAGCACAACAGAAAATTGACAGCCACAAAGGGAGGGTCAAAGGCCACCTGTAAGGAGTGAAGTCAGGATGACAGTGAGAATTATACAACTCTATTCTTCTCAGAAGTCAGAGGAGACCTGCTGTTTTAAGATACATGCTTTATGAGTCAGTTTAAGTAACTTGCTGGGATGCCACAGTGAAATTAAGATACGGGAACTCAATCTTTAAAGTCTCTCTTATAGCCTTTAAGTGTGTGAAAGATTTGACTGGGTCATTTTCCTGTCGCCTTTGAAGAAAGCAAATGGTTCAGTAGGCTTTAAGCATATAAATAAATGGCCTTTTTTTCCCAGGGAGTTTCAGATATGTTATTTTTAGGGAAACGCCAGATCACACCTGCATGCCCTAGTGTTTAAGTGTTTGAACTGTTAGTTTTGTATTGATTAATGGTGTTGCTGGAAGGGATTTTGTCTTTCACAAAGAGGTGGAGTTTCTCTTGAAGGCTGCTTTAGCCTGTAGCTTGATGCACTGGCACAGAGATTGTTCATTTCCTACCAAACCCGAGGTCAGAACAGATTTGCAAATGTGCTGAGAGCAAAAAAAGCTGCAGGGTTAACCCTGGTCTCTGTGGGCTCCCTTGGAAGGAATATCTTTGTGTGTTTTGTCTATCTCTTCATCTTTGTTTCTTTGGAGGAGAAACTTAACCCCTGAGTAATGAAGTTCTCTAACAGATTATTTTCTTTCACCAAGTTAGTTTATTTACAGACTTTTAAACATCGTAAACTCTTGGAAGTTCCAAATTCTGATGTTAATTCCAGATAAACTAGTGACACCTGTGCTTACTTATCTCAGCCCTTTTAAGGGCTTGAGTTTTCGTTTTAATCTTCAGGTTTACATCACAGGGTCTCCTTTCAGAGCACTCTCTGTTCTCTGAAGTTGATCACTGAAATAATCTGAGGCCATGTCAGCTGGAGTAAGATGAGTTTTATCACCATCTGCCATAGTGTGCCTATAGTAGGCAAAATTTCTGGTGTAATCATCTTATGTTTGTATTCTAAAAATACTGTATCTGTATTTTGTATTGTAACCAATACAAAACTAAAATTTAAATATAATGTTTCTTGTGCAGTTCATACAAAGCTGCCATGTAAATAATGGACTTCAGAAATCTGTAAGATACTTCAGATTTTATAATATTTGTGAAATGACTCTGCTGTTCATCAGGCAGTGATACTGTGGGGCATAAAATGCCCAGCATGCTTTGGCTTTTGCCTCGGGGGAGTGCTTGCAGATTTGGGTTGTGTGTGTGCTTGTTCCCAGAGTTTTAGGAGACAGGAGACAGTAGTCTTTGAGTCTGATTTGAGGGTTTTAACTTGTTTTTGCTTTTTTCTTGGCCAATGAATTGTGGATATCAGAGGTGTGTAACTCGTGCCTGTCAAGTTACATCAGGCCTGACAGGACAGTTCATGTTAACTCGCGGCTTGCCTTTGGCTGCCCTCTTTTCTGAGGGCTTTGCAAAGTCCCTGCTGGATTTTGACCTTTTTGAATGTGTACTTGGTTAAGGCCACACAAGTTGTGTGGGCTCTTTGAGTTTCTCAGATAGGCTGTTACTTTATTTAGCAACATTGTGCAGCACTTGTATAGAGAAATAGGAAATACTGTGCGTGCCCTCAGTGATTTAAAACTGAGATTTGGTTATATACCTGATGCTTAAAATCAAATTACATGCTCTAACATATTTATTTACTCACTGAGTTGTACTTAAACTAAAGAACATTTAATATTCTCTGAACAAATTTGGTTGACAAGAGTTCTTTCTCTTTTTTCTTTTTTTTTTTTTCTCTCTGATTAAGAGATGATGGCAGTGAAAAACTCATCCCTAACTCTTGTTGTTGCATTGAAATGTAACTAACATACTGGAAACACCTTTAAATTCTGTTTCTGAATCACAAGTATGTTGTCATCTTTCAGTTTATTTTCCTCTAGTCATTCTGTCTTCTGGAAACAGAAGTGCTACATAACTGAACTTAAGTTGTCATCACTTGGAGAATTCTGCATAGCTTATTCTTGAAATTTGAAGGTGTTTTTTTTTTACTTTTTAAGAATGAGCAATTTGAAGGTAGCATCTGTTTCCCATAGGCTGGTAATGTTGGGAAGAAAGTGACCCAGTTCCAGCCTCTTTGTTGAGTTTATAGTTTCTATATATTTATATCACTGGTGAAAAGTAATTAAAAATTATTTTCTGGTTGCTGGAATGCTTATTTTCTTTTCTGCAAATTAGTTTAGCTCTTTACCTAATAACTTGGAATAGGCTTCCTTATTCTCTCCTCTCTCCCCAGATAACCCTTTTTCCAAATTTGGTGCATTTTCAATTCATTTTTTATATCAAGGTCTGTAAGACATAATACTGATTTCAGGCTACAGTGACAGTACTGTTATATTTTTGCTTACAGGTCATGCTTCCCTTGGCTGAGCACTTTGTGACAGGAAGGAAAACCTTTATGTTTGTGCCTGGCCACCCAAGCGTGCTTAACCAAAGTGGACCTGTAGCCTGAGCAAGCCATATTCTCATCCTGTGTCTTAGGGATGTGCTGAGTGCTGATGCAAAACTTGGAGACTGCTGTTCTGGGCTGACTTTTGTTAACACAATAAAGATATATCAGGTGCGCAGTGGCACATGACATGCACTTGGAAGGTTGTAAATTTTTTACCTTGGCATGGGGGAAGTGTCTTGTAAGTGGGAAGATGTTTACCAAAAGGAAATGTTTGTCTGGAGAGCTCCCCTGCTCCAGCAAGTTTGTTCAGATGTCTGACCTTTTTTGCCTGCAAATGGTCACCCTTCCCAGAGTTTGCTTTTCCCTGTGTTGA
Source organism: Chaetura pelagica (assembly GCF_000747805.2). Taxonomy (NCBI): domain Eukaryota; kingdom Metazoa; phylum Chordata; class Aves; order Apodiformes; family Apodidae; genus Chaetura; species Chaetura pelagica. The sequence continues at coordinate 6,981,466 of NW_009970726.1, forward strand.
AGTTTGTTTTTCTTTTGGGTTGAAATAAAGTCAAATGTTGATTTGACCCTGACTGTCTTCTTGTTACAAGTTTTGCTGAGTTTGTACTCTCCTCTGGGTTTTGTATACTATTTCAGCTGAAGTGTGTTGTTGGAGGAAAAAGAGAAAATCAAACCATTTATTGCATTTTGTCCATAATGTTACAGCTTGGATTCCTGCATCTGAAACACCTGTCTCTCTTCGGCTTTCTCTTTTTTCCTTTGGTTCTCTGGTGAAACTCACTGTCAATGATGGATGCAGAATTTTTTCTTCTTTATCAGGATAGCTTGACAGAACAGAGGAACAGAAATGAAAAAACTACAATGTTACAATTTTCTAGGATGATAAAGTCAAAAACAAAGGAGGAATATGTACTAAGTGGTGGAAGTGAAGGGCTTGAATACTTATAGATGAGGTAAGGTATTGTACTGATAAGCAGAGAAGTGTTTCTGTAGCTCGAGGGCAATATATAGCATAATTCAGCAGGTAGATATTTCTCAGTAGATGCCAACTAGTGAAAGTCACTGTCGGGTAATATCAAAAATAGAGTGCTGAATGTACTATGTAATGTATAAAGTAGAGTTTTCTATTCCTTGCTTTGTCACAGCTAGAGCAGTCTTTGGGATAGTTTTGGTTCAAGCGTGGCCCTGATGCCTACAGGGATTCTCCCATGGGCCAACTACTTTTATATTTCTCGTGGTTAAACCACAAAGTGTATGTTAAATTGGACTATTATCTTGGTTCCCTTCATACTTAGAGAAATATATTGTGAATATTTTACTTCATTAAAAAATAGTCTGCAAATTAATAATGTGTTAGCTTCCAAAATTTTTCCTGTTCCCTGAAGACATCCTCAGATGGGAAGTATTTTTGATTGTGTTTAAATCCCATATCCCTACAAATGTGAATATCTTGAGTGGGAAAACTGAACAAACCTGAAATCTTACTGTTTATCATGATGTCTGAGATTGAATCAAAATCAGTAAGAGCAAGTCAAAGCTAGTAACTGCAGTCACAGAGATATTGATAAGTATTACAGAATCGTAGAATTGTTGTGCTTGGAACAGACCTCTAAGATCACTGAGTCCAACCTATCAACACAAAAAAACCACCCAAATAAACACAAACAACCACACACACTCCACCGAAAAATGCCCACAAAAGCCCCTTACAATTTTGGTCACTAGAGCATGCCTTGAAGTGTCACAGCTACACAATTCTTGAATACCTTCAAGAATGGTGACTCAACTACTTCTCTGGGCAGGCTGTTCCAGTGCCTGTCCACTCTTTCAGTATATAAATTCTTCCTCATATCCAATCTAAATCTCCCGTGCCACAATTTCAGGCCATTTCCTCTGGTCCTGTTGTTACTTGGGAGAAGAGGCCAACACCCATCTTCGTACAACCTTCTTTCAGGTAGTTGTAGAGGGCAGTGAGGTCTCCCTTCAGCTTCCTCTTCCAAACTAAACATCCCCAGTTCTGTCAGCTGTTCCTCATATGACTTGTTCTCTAGACCTTTCACCAGCTTGGTAGCTCTCCTCTGGACATGCGCCAGCACCTCCATGTCCTTCTTACAATGAGGGACACAGAACTGACCACAGTACTTGAGATGCAGCCTCACAGTACTGAGTACAGGGGCATGGTCACACTATTCCTGATACAGGAAGCTGTTGGCCTTCTTGGCCACGGGGGCACACTGCTGGCTCACATTTGTTCAGCTGTCAGCCAGCACCCCTAAGTCCTTTTCTACTGGGCAGCTCTCCAACCACTCTTCCCCAAGCCTGTAACATTGCATGGGGTTGTTGTGACTAAAATGTAGGACCTGACACTTGGTGTTATTGGACCTCATACATTTGGCCTTGTCCCATTGATCCAGTCTGTTCAGGTCCCTCTGTAGAGCCTTCCTATCCTCAAGCACATCAACATTCCCACCCAGTTTGGTGTCATCTGCACACTTACTGAGAGTGCACTCAATGCCCTCATCCAGGTCATTGATAAAGACATTGAACAAGACTGGCCCTGAAAACAAAGCCTTGAGGGACACCACTGGTGACCGGCTGCCAACTAGATTTGACCCCATTTACAGCAACTCTTATGACCACGGCCATCCAGCCAGTTCTTTACCCATTGAAGAGTATTCATAGCTTGATGAAATAATTTTCCTTTTCATAGGAGTTTTGTTATTTACACTTAGTTCCTGCTGCTTTCCCATATGCAGTTAAACTGAAATAGCATAAATTATGATGCTAGATAACAAACATCCTGAAGGCAAAGAGCTAGTTGTTCTCTGTTCCTTCAACCAATGCAGACAGAGACCTTCTCTGTGACCGTTAGCTGTGCTGTAAAGTTATCAGTGCTTTGTTTTTCCTACCACCAGTCTTTCAGTGAAAGACCATTTCTTCTCACACATCCTACCAGGAAGTCAGCTGGTCCAGATTAAATGAGATGAGTTTTAGCAACTTTTGGAGGGACCTGGGCTGAGACCACCGTGTTTACTCTATCTTAGACTTCAAAGTAGACTCTCAGAAGTGAAATCTTTCAGTGCTTACAACTCCAACCATATGGATCAATAACACTGGGCCTTTTGATTATTGAATTAATCCAGAGGGGCTGACATTTACTTTTGTAAATTTAGGAATTGGGGTTTGTACCTCAAAGTTACATAAGGAGGGTGGATAATCATCAGTGACCCCTTTATTTTTATTCCTCAGTAGCAAATACAATGAGTACAGTGTTAGTGTCCTTCAGAGAAATAGAAAAACTGTTGCATGAAGATATCCCATGAGTTACATATGTATAATGAATGGTTTAATTATTTATATTTTTTTAGTAACAGCAGTCTTCCTTCTCCTCCTCTTGTTTTCATTCCTTACACAAGCTTCTGTTGCTGCTAGATCCTGTATTTGGTTTTAACATTGCTTTTGCTTGTGTGAGAGAAGTCAGTTTGTAATCTTGTCATATAAATTGAGGTACATGCTTAAAGGCTGTGTGCTTGAAATAAATATTTTACTTAAAAGGAACCCAGTTATTAGCAGTGTGCTGAGTGTATGTTACTTCTCTGGAAGCCGTATATGATTACCATCTTAGACCTATTTGATTTAGGATATGACCCCATTTACAGCAACTCTTACGACCACGGCCATCCAGCCAGTTCTTTACCCATTGAAGAGTATTCATAGCTTGATGAAATAATTTTCCTTTTCATAGGAGTTTTGTTATTTACACTTAGTTCCTGCTGCTTTCCCATATGCAGTTAAACTGAAATAGCATAAATTATGATGCTAGATAACAAACATCCTGAAGGCAAAGAGCTAGTTGTTCTCTGTTCCTTCAACCAATGCAGACAGAGACCTTCTCTGTGACCGTTAGCTGTGCTGTAAAGTTATCAGTGCTTTGTTTTTCCTACCACCAGTCTTTCAGTGAAAGACCATTTCTTCTCACACATCCTACCAGGAAGTCAGCTGGTCCAGATTAAATGAGATGAGTTTTAGCAACTTTTGGAGGGACCTGGGCTGAGACCACCGTGTTTACTCTATCTTAGACTTCAAAGTAGACTCTCAGAAGTGAAATCTTTCAGTGCTTACAACTCCAACCATATGGATCAATAACACTGGGCCTTTTGATTATTGAATTAATCCAGAGGGGCTGACATTTACTTTTGTAAATTTAGGAATTGGGGTTTGTACCTCAAAGTTACATAAGGAGGGTGGATAATCATCAGTGACCCCTTTATTTTTATTCCTCAGTAGCAAATACAATGAGTACAGTGTTAGTGTCCTTCAGAGAAATAGAAAAACTGTTGCATGAAGATATCCCATGAGTTACATATGTATAATGAATGGTTTAATTATTTATATTTTTTTAGTAACAGCAGTCTTCCTTCTCCTCCTCTTGTTTTCATTCCTTACACAAGCTTCTGTTGCTGCTAGATCCTGTATTTGGTTTTAACATTGCTTTTGCTTGTGTGAGAGAAGTCAGTTTGTAATCTTGTCATATAAATTGAGGTACATGCTTAAAGGCTGTGTGCTTGAAATAAATATTTTACTTAAAAGGAACCCAGTTATTAGCAGTGTGCTGAGTGTATGTTACTTCTCTGGAAGCCGTATATGATTACCATCTTAGACCTATTTGATTTAGGATACTAATCTTGGGAAAGTATTCAATTTTGAAGCAGCTGGTTATGTTTACATTTTAATGATACTGATTGGCAAACATATTTTTGTTCTGGTTTTTTAAATGGATGAATATTTCAAAGGCTATGCTTTTGAGTCCTTTAAAGCACTCTGTGATGAGGCTTTTAATTGTTTCTTTTTTACCTAGATTTGATAATGAATCTCTGGATTGTTTGGTGGAATCTGCTTAAATGTTCATGTGCAGTAGGAGTAAACTTTTACAAATGCTAATTTTCAGGCGAAATTGAAGAAGCATAGACCTGCTTCTGCTGAATGGGACCAGAAGTCACCTTCTGTTCTTAATCTAGTGGTTTTTTATGTCAGGTGTCTGGTGATGTCTTTGGTAGGTGGTCTGCCCTCTAGTTTGCAACATAAATAGCTCCATTAAGACAAAAGGAGGAATAGAATTACAGCATCTTCCGACTATTCACAGTAACATAGTTTGGCCGTTGTAGTTCTTTCTTAATGTACAGTCAGCTAGGAAGGTCTGCTAATGCCCTCTGCAGCCTGGGAATTTTATCTCATGTCCTTTCTCATGATAGATTAATGGAAAAGGGCTTTCCAGGAGCTGTGAAACAGATGTCAAAAAACCAGCTAAGAACAGTGAGAAAATCTGTCTTGTGTGTTTCTTGTTACATTGGATCTCAGCATGGTTTCAAACCAGGATGAAAGGAACCACGTCAGTATGACAATTCCTTTTGCTTGTGGTGGTTGTTTATTGTAATTGTTGCCTTCAGAATATTTGTGGTTCATTCAGAAATATTTCTGTTAGAACAGCAGGAGAAAGCTGATTTGGCTGCATATCTGCAGTGTGTTGAGGAGTATAAGCTAAAGTGTAAGGTAATGTACAAGAAATCAAACTGTTGCCTGCAGTTCTCCAGACCTTCTTTCTTCTTGACTCTGGAAATAAAAGTTTTTAAAACTTAAAAAATTAATTATTTCTAAATTAATGTAAATTTTACTGTTTACGTAAAGTTGTCATATACAAAAAACCTGAAGATAGAGCTCAGATAGGAGTTTGCAGTGTGGAAAACAAGGAAAGTTAAAAAAAATATACTCTTAAGTTTTTTTCACTATTAGAGGATAGTTTTTCATTACATCCTCCTCAGTCTAGTCTGTTCTTTACACATTATTCTGAAGTGAATGTTTTTAGGGCTTGGGGAAGAGGAAAAGAAATATCACCATACAAAGACTGCGGAAAGCAAGCTTAAGTATTTATAAAGTATGTTCTGTTGTGAATAGCCTGAATTTCTGCAGTGTCTTGATATGTGGAACACTTGCACATATGTTACAGTTACGGGCTAGATCATTGAAAGCTATTTTTATCCTTAGATTCAATATTTAGTCTTGTTTCTTTTAGTAGTATTAGGATGAGTGAGTTGTTACACTGAATTACACCTAAATAGAGAATTCCTGCAGTTGCTCAGTTGCTCTAAAACTGTGTTGCAGCTAAAAGCAGCTCCACTATAATTTAATTTCTTGCTATGACTCTGTTCTCATTTACAATTTCTTTATTTTTAATTCAGATGCAAAGTTTTATCAGCCTATACATTTTATGAGTGGAATTTTTGCCATTTATATCAGTCTAAGCAGGCACGGGCTTTAAAGTAGTCTTGTGTTTCATGGAGATTAGATTGATGTTGCATCATCATGAAGAAAAAAATGCAGAATTTACCACCCATGCTAACTCTGTGGCCTTTAACAGAAGCAGAGCCATGCTTCTTAGAAGTTTGCAAAGATTTCTCAGAGAGCTTACAGATAAACATTGCATTATTAAACAGGTTGTTACTTGTGTCATGGAGGTCAGTGGCAGTGGTCCTGCCTCAGAACAAAGGGTTATACCCGTTTTCTCCAGATAAAATAAAAGCATCAGTTTGAATTTATGGTGTAAGGGATTGTTTATATCCATTACTGGAAATATTTTACATTTGAAATTGGTTTCTAAATTGCTGCCTTAATACATTTTCTTTTGAACCCATGTTGCACAGTGAAGTATAGCAGTGAGTGGCAAATGCATGGCAAGGAACCTCCTGAAAGTGGCTGCTGACTGTCTTCCTGTTAGCTTTCTAAATGGATACAGTACCCACTCCTGCTTATTCTTCCTTATCAGGGGTTTGACATAGAGGTGACTGGCTGCAAATCATTTAATGATTCACCATTGCTGTGCACACGGCTCAGGTACTTCAAGGTGCTTTTTCTTCAAGCATCCCATACCACCCGTCAGGCTCTGTTGTTTTAAGATAGTGTAGGATGTCTCTCCATCAGCTGAAAGGTCAGAATAGAAACACCTGTGTTGTCCCCACATGTACTTCTCCAATGCACAGCTGCAATTTTAATACAGAAAAATGCTTCTAAGTTCACAGTATTTGATGAAGAAACATTTTGTGGAAATACCAGGTGAATTTAGAGCAAGAATCTAGTTCAGATAAAATGGTTTACTTTGGTACTATACAAATCCAATCATATAACCTCATATATTCCCTTTTTTCCTTGTAGCAAAATGAAACTGAAGAAAGTGTTTAATCTTAAAATACAGAGACATTCAGCTTTAATCTAAACATTTAGAAGAATCACCACATAATAAATTGCTTGCAGAGGTTAATTATTCTCACAGTTAAAGTAAGTTTTATCTAAATGTATTTATCATTGCTTCCAGCTGTTAGGTTTTCTATGGCTTTAATAATAGATTATATTTATCTCTGCTATGTATGTATGTTCCCCTGCAATTTCCAATTATTTATTTTTCTTTAAGAATTCAGCGCTCATGAAAATACTGCTGTCAGTGGTTCTTGGGCACTGTGCCTTCTCACATACCAGCTCTAACTGTTAAATTTAATCATTGCTAGAGTGGTAAATTATATTTTTATTTCCTAGTCTTTTATTCCATTAAGCAATCAGTAATCAATTTGAAACACAATCGGTAATCTTGCCCATCCAGCCCGTTTATTCAACTGCTGTTTTCCCCCACTCTTCCAGAAGGAGCTGGCTGTATTCCGCTATTTTTTCTCTCCTGTTTGTGCACGACTCTGGTGATAATAAAGTGGAAGCTGCCTGTCTTACAGCCTCTGGGACCTAATTTAGCCATAATAAGGCTTGTCTGTAATATTGGTCTTGACAGCCTGCGCTTTGTGTTTGTACATTGTGTCTGCCAGGTATGCCATGAACCAGCAAAATCTGAGAGGGCCTTGACAGCAAGAAACTAGTCCAGTGTATTGCCTTCTAGTTCTTAAAGTAAAGGGAGCTGAACATGGTTTTCTAGAAGGCTTGTAAATCGCTCTGGAGGGATCATGGAGACAAACTGAGAGTTGTGTGTGCAGTGTGGGAGGGAGCAGAGGGGCAGAGGTGCCTTGTAGTGGGTGTTAACAGGCACTGTGTCTTGCTCCACATCTGCTGAGCCTTCAGCTTGGGGATTCTGGGCAGCAGCTGAGGGGCAGGAGGACCTATGGCCAGTGATGAGCTGCAGCTCTCTGCACTGTGGGCAGCAGTGGGCTCATTTCAGTCAGTAAACAACATTTCAAATGCCTTGGTAAGGCAAGCTGCCAAAGATAAGACAGGGTTGGTCATACCTCTCAAGAGTGCCTGAAGCCATCCACCATCTTTCCTTCCCATTTGCTCTGCTTTCAGCTGGCAGGGTCCTGAGGCATGTGTGGAGGCTGCCCAGCACTTTCCATATGCTATCTTGGGTATCCTGGTCCTGAGAGGGGAATAGAGAAGCAGCTGGCTCTTCCTCTGGTGTTAGGCATTCACACAGCTGGGAAGAAATCCAGACACTGGGAGCTGTTCTCTGGCAAGTTGCCTAAGAGGGAAGTGTGGTACTTTAGCAGTATTTCTCCCTTGTTCTGCAGAGAGGTTGTATTTTTAACTGCACTTCTGATCAGATGGGAATTGTGGCACCATTAAATGCAGCAATATTGGGATTACACAGCTTTTTTTTAAAAAAAGGAATAAAAAAATTGAAGACATATGCAATGCTAATTTGGCATTATTTTCTCATTCTTTTTTTGAATGCATTCTTTAATTTTTTTCTTAAAAACTTTGGTACACAAAGAGTATGCAGCATAGACAAGCACAAAGCTGCTTGCTTTTCCCATCTCTGAACAAGTGTATATTAAGCTTTGGTAGAGCTTTGGAATTAATTTGTTTTCTTTGAGAAAAAGTTAGCTGTGCTTATTATACTAGGTTTGCATTTTGCTCTGAGGTTTCATGTTACTAAAGTGACTGAGATGTAGGAGGAAAACATTGCTAATGTCTGTCCCTGCTGTGTTTTCTGGGCTGTGTTTTCTGTAAATACAATTTTTATAGGGCTGAGCTGTAGATCTAGGCTGTATGCAAGCTGGATCTGCTAAATGAGCTATATCTTTTTAATTTAAAAAAAGATTTAACAAGAGCTGCATTTTTCTTGAAAGTTAAAGCAGACTTCTCCATTCCAAAGATGCTTTTATTTTCCTGTTTAATTTTGTTACTTTTAAAATGTCTTTGTTGTTTTTTTACTTTGGAAGATTATGATGCATGAATAGTTCACTGTTCTGTGATCTCTCTAATGTGATGTTAATGTGGGGCCCGTGATAATGCTGTTTTTAAGATGTACATTAACTGCAAGTGAGATTGGTAATTGGGGTTTCTGTTACTTTCCTTGAAAATGTTACCTGCTTTGGGGATGCTTATGATTTCACGGTGTTCCTGCTTGTTGCGCTGCAGACAAGAACTCTACCCCTCTTGCACTGTAAGTTTCTGTCCTGCTTCACTCAAGTATGCCTGAGACTAAGGAAATACCTAATTTTTGAAGAATGTCTCCTTTTCTGAAAATGTTCTAGCAACAGTTGCCTTTCTGGTAAAGATAGATAAAATGGGCAGCGATTCCTGAGCAGGACAAAAGCTGTCATAAATTCCATTAAGATCTGAACAAATGCTTCTAAATGTTACTGGAAATGTAAAAAAAAAAAAAAAAAGGGGGGAGGAGGTGGGCAAAAAAAAAGCAACAATGCCCCATCACTTATCATAAGGCATTGTTTTAGATCTTGCTGGGAGGTCTTGACTGTTTTATTTCAATGATTGCATACCCCTCACTTCAGAAGCTTGTTCACATTAATAGTTGGCTAACGGAAGGGTGGACCTTTATCTTCTTCAGGATGTATAGACTTAAAAATTTTGGCCGTAATGGGATTCACAGCAAGCATTCAAAGTAGCTTTACTTTTAAGCATTGCTGCTGAAAGCTGGGAGCTGGGTAGCTCTTCAAAGTCTTCATCTGGGTAAGCATTTTCTCTTTTTTTCTTTTTTCTTTTTTTTTTTTTTTTTAAAGGTGGGATGATTTACATGAAGAATAGATGATGTAAGGAATGGTTGATAGCCTCTCTCTGGTGGCTGAAGTTATCTAAAAGGATGAGAGGTCAAAATGGCTTTTGTAGAACTAGTAGCTGCGGATTGTCTGCTTTGCATGGTTTTGAATTATATATGATATGCAGCCTAATACTAGCTTTTTTACAAGAGCTGCTAATGAAGAAATGCTTGGTGTTGAGGTTTTTTTCCCAAACTTCTCCTCCAGTTCAGAATGTTAAAATTCTTCAGGCACTGGTATGCTTGTCATTTTCCTTGGGAGATGCTTGCAATAATTTTGAAGGGTAATTAGTGAAATATTTTGTAAAGATTCCTCCCCCAACATCTTATCTCCGTTGTTCCCTCTACACACTTATTTTATAATTTAATTAGCATTAAAAGTTGCCCTTAAGATTTTTGGCCATACTGTAGGAGGAAATGAACACATGCAAATTACTGCATAACTTAATGGTACGGATGATGTTGTGGATCTAATTTCAAAGTCTAAGAAGACATTACACTAATTGTTGCAGTTTTTCCTTTTAAATTGACTGGTCCTGTGAAATGCAGAAGAGGTGATTGGGGGGGTGGGGTGTTGTGTGTGTGACATTTAGTATAATTTCTGTTCAGGGAAGAAGTCTTTGCTTCCATAACACAGATGCACATCAAAGCAACATTCTCATTAGAAATGCTCTTATTGTATTCTTGATTCAGTGCAAGTTTTTGTTGTTGGATTGTTTTTTAATAAAATATTTACCGGTGTAGACATATAATACATTTTTTACTTTGCAAGGTTGATAAATCTGCCACTTTGACTCTTGTTGAAGAATTCACCTTCTCAATAAGTGTAATATTTTTACTTAAATGGTTTATTTGGTAGAAACACATGCACAGTAAGATACTTTCTAACATGATTAAACTTGCAAAAATAAATCAAATGGCATGTTATATGCAGTCTGTATTATACAGGGGAAGTATTTTCTTACAGTTTCTCTCTACTATCACACCTGCTTTTATTATTGCAGTTTATTGATTTCCATAATGAAATTTCATTATTCGAATTCTTATGGAATTAAACTTTACATCACTGGAGATCTGCTCACCTCAATCCATGCCAGCTACTGCAAGACTTTTAGCTTGTGAAAAATACTAACCATTCCATGAGCAGCAATAATGGAGCAATTTCAAAATTCAGGTGGATGTACCATGGACTTCTAAAGTTGTGTGACTGGAATTTTTAGCCCAAAGCTAAATCTGTGCTTTGGTCTATGTCTAGTAACAACTTATGTTATAATCCTCATTGGCCACCATCTTAGACCTAGATTTAATGCAGAAGCTTATGTAGGTGGAAGCTTGATTTTGAAAATTAATTAAGTGGGCTTGTCCACTACAAAATAAGACCAAGTAAACAATCTGTTACTTGCTTATGTCTTGGGACTAATATCTGCTTTTACTTCCCTAGCAAGCTACACGCTTCCTGCTTCTTCAGGCCTGAATTATTTGAGCTGCCAGTGTGTAAAGCATTAATGTGTCTGCTTTTGTATCTTACGGCTCAAGAAACTATTTGCCAACACCAAAATACGGGCTTGTGGTTGAATCGATTTCTTTCAGAAGAGGTTTCACGTAGCATGTTGTGTTTCCTAATGCTTCAGAGTTGGTGCTATTTATAGTTACTGATTGAACAGGAACAAAAAATTACAGAGAGTGGAAATCTTTCTGATGTAATAGTACACAATAGCGTTGTTATATCCATCCTGTTGTGGTGCCTGTCTACTTTGTAAAAGAGCCACAGGCTTTTATAGCAGCTTTGTGTCGGACCTTGGCTTCTGCTAATCAAGTCTCAGTATGTGAATATTGCCATTGTATTTGTCTAAGGCCTCTAAGACTATTAAGTCACTTAAGTATTCCTGATACGGAGACTTTACCTATTATAACTGGATTACACAAAATCTTGATTAAGTCTTCATCCTAAGGAAGCGTTTTTTCTTTTTAAAAACGGTGGAGAAAAATCAACCTGAGGCCATCAAATATGTCAGCATCCCATCTCGTAGATCAGGGTTCTTCTTCAAACATTGTGTTCTTCTTTAAATTTCCAAATGCCTTTAATGAGATCTTGGAATTGTCTTTAAAACTGTTACGGTTTTGTGGCTTCCCGTGCTTCAGAATAAATCACAGGTAAGTATATAAATATTGTGATTTTTTTGGTAAGACAAACATTAGTGCCGTATTCTACAATGCAGTTACTTTCCCTTTCTGTAAGGATTATTCAGGTAACAAATCTTCCTTGCCTTCTTTATCCTCCAAAATGAATCTAATGGTGGGTGGAATGAACTGTGTAATGGCCTGTCCATGCATCCTGAGATTTACTTGAACCCACTTTCCTCATTGAATAGTTACTGTTACTACTATTTCAAAGAACAAGAATTGGAGGATTTGAATCGTCTGTTTATTTGGTTACTTGATACTCTAAAAAAAAAAGTTTACTTACTAGCAAGATAACGGTATTAAATAATTGATAAATAGAAATAATAATTTACAGTGAAAACTATTGAAATAATTAATCCCAATTTTTTTGTCTTGGTTATACCTTTTTTTGACAGTTAAGCTCATTTGTTTGTATTTATGTTCTAATTTTATGTTTCTAATTATTTTCATTATTGTTTCTCCCAGACAGTGTCACACTGAGGTACTGCTTTCTCCAGAGCAAGTCTTATTTTTACCTGACATCCATAAATAAATATTTTCTACATTAATTTTGAGCCTGAGTAGATACTCGGTTCCATCAGCTTTTGTGTTTTCGTGGTAGTTTGTCAGTGGTATTGATGATTACCTTCAGCACCCTGCTGAGTGACCAAGTGGACCGGGGTGGGGTTCTGAAATGAGCTGCACTTGCTTAATTTTTCATGTGAACTGCTGCTTTCTGTGCTTTAATGAAAGTATTAATAGGTGAAGTCTTGTTGCATAGTGTGCATGCAAAAATGTATGAGGACACAGTGGGCTTCCTGAGCATTTACTTCTGTTGTTCAGTTTTCAGAAGCCCATCATTGTTAATGGACAGAGAAGTTTGCTGCACAGCAGCGATGTGTCCTGTGTCCCTGTGAGCCTGGGTGTGAGTAATGTTGTGTTAGAGCCAGTCTGTGCTGGCATAACTGCTGTAGTTGTCTGCCCTTGGCAGAAGGGTGGGAAGGGGTGTTGTGTGTTTACCAGAAATGGGATTTGGGTTTTTCGATGTGGGGTTTTGTTGTTTGAGGTTTTTTTGCCTCTAGCTCCTGTCTGGAGAGAGGTGTGCCTGTTGTGGGTTTCTGACAACTGTTTCCTATAAACACTTAGAACAAATGGTGTGTAGCCAGTGTTCTTTTTATAGCTGCTCTTCATTCTTTGACTGTGACAAAAACCTACCAATCTGTTTTGACTTTATTCTGTTATTTGTCCCCGTATCTTCTGAGTCATCTTGAAAAAATAATGAAGTGACATTGAGAGAGTTGGATAGTCTGTGCCTTGGGATTATGGATCTAGGGTGCTAGAGGCGACATATAGATATACCTTTCAGCATGGCTTCCTTGTAGGAGAAGTGTGAATTTGTCTTGGGAGGTGTCCTCCTGGAGAGGCTGCGTTTGGGCACTGCTGCAGAAGGCACCCTGCTGCCAAAGGCACCGTGCTTCAGGGAGAAGATACACAATTTGATAACTTAACTGTGCTGATAGAATGAGACAAAACACCCAGGTTCCTTCTTTTGTTCATGCCAGTTATTATTTGAAAACACCTACAGTGCTTTTGCCATTGTTGTTGTGAAGTCTTGGAGTGTATTTCTCTTTGTGACCACCACCAGTAGAGCACAGATGGAAGTGTTCCTTCAGGGCAGCACAAAGCCTCTGAAACATCAGTCTGCACTTGCTTGTCTGTGCTCACATCATCCAGTAGTTTTCAGAAGGGGTCCCTGATCTAACCCTTATCTTTTTCCTTGACTGCTTTTCCCTTTTATCTGTACGTGTGGACTGTCCTTTCTGATTAATGTTCTCCATGTTTTTCAGTGGTGTTGGTGCTCTGTGGAGTGGGGCTCAGCAGAGCCAGCTGGAGGGAGCAGTGTGGCTGTTGGCTCTCTGCAGCTTTGCCACACTTTGAAACGTTTGCTTTCTGCTGCATTATGGGTTCACTTCCCTTGGCCATTTCTTCATTATTAGAATGTTAATGGAAATCAGTTCCTGTCCTCTTCTGGTGAAACTGGTATATCTGGAAACTACATGTATTCCCTACTACAGGTTTTAGTAATAAAAGATCTAAATTATTTTCTGCTGTGCTGCTCAGTGAAATTTTCTGTGCTTTCTCTGCTTTCCCTTAGATTTCCCATTGCTACCATTTGCTCCTTCCTTTTGGAGATGTAGCTCCATTTTAATAAGAAAGTGAGCTCTCCTACCAATAACCCTAGATGTTTTCATCTATGTTACTTCCCTTGAGAAAGAGATCTTTAATTTTGCACAAAGATTATTCCTAAAATAAGCACCATGTTTCTGTGGATAAATTTGATTTCTTGCTATCGGTAGTACTTATACTTGCATAAGATGTGAAATGACATCTTAGACTGGTGGTGTTAAATTTATAATTCCAGTTGTGCGCACTCAATACTTTACTTTCAAAACCTGTAAAGAGAATGTTGTGTATTTCATCTGTCTTATATTAAAAATTGCTGTCCTTATTCTGAGTCTTTTAAGTAGAGGCAAATTACCTTAATTTTATATCTCATAAAGGTCTTGTGCCTGTTTGCTTTACTCAAGCTGTACCATCCTATAGAATGGGCCATGGTGCTTGTCAGGTGGCAGAGAACTACAGAGGTTCAGTGATCCTTGAGATGAAATATATTTAAAAAATAAATGCTTCAGCTCATGGGAAGAAATATTGTAGAACTGGAACAAGAGGAATTGCTAGTGGAGTAATTTATCTTTTTCCTCCGTTTACTTCATCAAAGCAAGGGCTTGTCTTAGACGTTTGTGCCTACTGTATGAAGTGCACATTAAATCTGTCTTAGGACTGGTTGGATTTTTGTCTTCTATTTGGTCAGTATAGATCTAACCAAAGACAATGCATCCTGCTG
>NW_009970726.1:6996163-7051275 GCF_000747805.2 Chaetura pelagica
CTGAAGGTACTGCAGAGGGACAAACCAGGTCTATTTAGTAATTTTATATTGTGGTCTCTCTTTTTGCATCTGTTTCCTTCCTGTCTTTTAAAGTCAATGTCTCATTTGTGTATGAACATATACCATTTTCAGCTGGAAAACTTTCAAAGTTCCTGTAGACATCATGAAACAACTGAGCTAATTAAATTTGTTTTCTCTCAACCTTAGAGGCACTCTTAGCTCATTAGGGATATTTTTCAGTGGTTTAACATAGTCATTCATTTGCTCTCTTGCTCTTTTTTAAGCAGCCAGTGTCCAAATAATAAATTTGCCATTTCATGTGTAAATGAAGCTTGGTATAAGGACAAAGTTAAAGGATTAGGTTAAATGAGATAAAAACAGTTTTGTCTGTTTAATGCAGCCATAGAATTTTATTTTTTTAAAAAACACTTCAGAAAGGAGTAGACTGAATTTCAGTACAGTCAAAGCTTGAGTCTTCAAATTTGAGCTCTCTGAAGCAGTAAATTTGTACCCTCTGTCTGTATTTTTCACTATTTGGTGAACACTCAGAAAAGGCAGCCTGTCTTTTGCAAGGAAAACTAAAGATAAAAGTGGTTGGTGACATATGCAAACTACTTACAGAAGATGGAGAGAATTAAGTCAGAGCAGTACAAACCCAAAAATACTAATAGAAACTTTTTAAAATGTGGCCTGCAAAACGCCTGCTTTCAAGGTTTCTGTTTTTCTAGTCCAGGACTATGTTTATTGTAATGGTCTTCTTGAAGTGTTTTATGAGATGAAGTTTTTAGCACTGTTTATGGGACACAGCTGTCACTGAAGTGTTCTGTCACCCCTAGCAGAGAGGTAACGTCATTTAATCTTTGCATGGTGAGTTACTGCTCTGGAAGGTAAAAAGTTCAATTGAAATTGCTGAAAAATTAATTTGATGTTCCAAAACAGTATTCTATGTCAGTTGGAAATCTTTGCAGAATTAGGTAACCTTTGGATCAATTTATTAAAATGTCAAGGCAAACTGCAGCAGTAACCTAGTTTATTACAGTAGTGGATACTAGCTTACAGCATTATATTTTTGTTTTCTTAAGGTAGGCTGCTGCCTTTGTCCATTATTTGCTCTCCTATTCTGACCTCCATCTGCCCTGTGAAGGGTTTTCCTTGCTTTTTTCCTTCCTTCACCCTCCTGTGCAAGTTCCCAGCTGCAGTTGTGCCTCCCTACGTGTCCATCTGCAGCCTGCAGGGTGGTGGGGTGGTGGTGATGGGACGTCCTTACTCGCTTTGTGTTCAGCCTGTGTTTGTGAGCCAGTTGGCAGCCTGAGCCAAGTACCAGTTTCTGGTTTATAGACCTTGCTGAACATGCATGTTTTTCCTTTTCTAAACAGAAGTCAGGCTTGATTTCCCTGTGTGAGCCCCAGGGTATCCTCCTGCAGCTGGCAGTAGGAGATGCTGGTCCCCGTCTCAGCCTGAGGGACCAACCCCCATGGCTGGGTGGCACAGCCGTGTCTGTAGTTACCTCTGCAGCACTGGTCTTCTGCTGAGCTTCCTCACTGTGTAGGGAGTATTTGTTGCAGGCCACATCTGCATGTGTACTGCTTCCTATTTAAGTGAAAATACAATTTAAAATTTCATTTAATCATTTTGCTGGATTGTAACGCCCTTCAGAAGCACAGAGTAAGCGTGGCTTATGGGAGGGTCTCCTTGCACCCAGTGCTGTTGAAGGGAACAGTTAAAAACACATTGCTAGGCACATGGAGAAGGAATGAGACATTTTCTTTCCCTTTTTTTGGCCGTGATAACCTGTTAATATATTTAATTTGTTTGCCAAGAAGTTGTTGTAAAGTGACATTTCCAGTTTTTTTTATTTCCTGAGCGGTGTATCTCCTGGTTGAACTTGTGTTTTGGTCCAGGTTTACAGTGCCTTGAGCTTCTGTCAGATGTTTGTGTTTGAGGTTTCCAGCTAATGTTTTCTTCTTGCAGTTTTCCACCAGAGAAGCTGTCCAGGTGAGGTCTATTAGTGAAGGCTGGTTTGGGAAGGCATCACATGTGCTGACATGCTGTTTGTGTGCCTGCCAAGGGCAGTTATGTAAAATCTCTAAATGAGCAGGCATGACTTCTGACATAGTCTTTGCAGCCTGAGAAGAAGACTGTAGAATACAGACTCATCTTAAACTTCTCTATATACAGTGTAAAGTACATAAATATACCTCTAGCAAAAAAAAAAAAAAAAAAAGCAGAGGTCATCTAGAACTGTCAGCTTTTTGTCACAGTCTCAGGGTCACTTTGTGCTTGTTCTGTTTTTCCTACTACCCCACGATGGTTTCACCCTCTCTCAGCAGAATACCTCTGGGACAGCATGTCACTCACTTGCCACCTCTGTTAGTGACCTGGTGACAGTTCAGAGTAGTCACTCTGTGATACGAATCTTCAATCTGTCCAGAACTGGCTTGAGATGGAGGGCTAATTTCATGGCTGCTTCTCTTTTCCTTTCTGTAGGGATACTTTAGTTGCCTGTGCCACTCCATTTTAACCCTTCGGTTGGGTAAACAGGTTTCTTTTCAGTATATGTGGCATAGCAGTGGTCCTGCTGGTATTACTTCTCTAGTTTCATCTAAGCTGCTGACCAGTCACAACAGAACTAATAATTGGAGTTGAACAGGAGTGAAAGCCAGCTCTTAGTTAACTTCATAAATGGGTAAGGAAAGAAAAAAAATAAATAAATTAAGAAAAGCTTTTATTTTTAGAGACAAATCTTTAGAGGCTGGATTTTTTGGTGGCTTTTTGCTTGTTTTCTTTATAGCCAAAGTTTTGCTCTATTTAGTGCAAAAATGAAATTGCCACTTAGGTTCTTGTACTTTTTAAAAATCTTATTCTTTTGAAAACAATGTCAGGTATATCTCCAGCTTTTATGCCTGTATTGCATACTGCAATGTAAAACTTCCCAACCCTTGGCCAGCAGCATGAGAGATTTATAGGACAAAAATGTTTTAGAACAGTAATTACTCTTACAGGTCTGAAGCATATCTCTTTTAATACAGTGTTGAATAATTTTTTTAGTAAATTATTAGTAAACAAAATTATTATTAAACAATATTTAATACATTGTTTTATCAGCTCTTCTATGTACAGAAAGGCATTATATTGCATCAAGCTCAACATTCATAACTGTCTCTTAACAATAAATTGTAGAAAACATCATTGCCAAGAGATCATGAGGCCTAATTTCATCCCATCTAACGAGGTTGCACAGGTATCTGTTATCCCTAGTATTTTTTATATTTAAATGCATACCTGTCTTTTCAGAAAATACTTCTTACCTCCCTTTATTATAGTAAGCAAACATTTCAGGCTGCAGAACCTTTTGCCTGTAACAATGAACTATATGGCATCTATACGTATCTCTTAAAAAATAAACAACTAATTAATAACAAATATTGCCTTACGAAGATGTGTACCTTTTAAAATAAGGTTATTGTGACCTATTTTAGTAATTCAGAGGTGTGTCAGTGTAGTCTTAAACAGAAAATAATATTTGAACTGTGCATTTCAGTATTGCAGTGAATATTTCATCAGGAATACTGGCATCTGTCCCCAACAGAGCTCTAAACCTCACTAAGATGTTTATTCTTTTCTCTTGATAATGAGGTTTAATGAGCTGCTGTAAATATTTTTTTATCACTAGCAAACACATTAAACAGCACTTGTGAGTTCATAGGTGACTTGTGTGATACTTATTTCCCATGTGTTGAGCATGGATGATGCATGTGCTAGTGTGCAGAAGAGATGGCAAAAGACTCATTTCTTAGTTTGTTTGTGTGATTGAAGGTTTTGGTGTGGTATTATACAGCTGAAATACTCTGCCCAAGCATAAGTTTTAATTCTCCATCTATTTTGTAGTACAGAACAGGAGAAAGTTTCTGGACCTTTGTAATAAACCTAGGTCTGTCATAATTCAGGGCTGAGTATTGCTTGCCCCACAATTAGTTTAGGATCCTTGTAGGTGTGACCCTCTGTAGTGATTTCTTTCCCAAAGCAATTAGTTGTTGAGTACGTGCCTTTTCAGTTGTGTCCCTGATGAGTTCACAGGCTGGCTGTGTTTCTGTTTTGTTTTTGTACCAATCTTTTGTGCACAAAGCAGAGAAGAAATCAGTAACATGATGTGGGATTCACAGGATTTTTCTATGCCTGCATTTATGTGGCAACTTTTTTTTTTTTTTTTCTGCCTTCTGTTTAGTGTGTTCCAGCACTGAGAAAGAAGGTCTTTGGAGACTTAAATAGAACAGAGCTTCTTTGTCAGAAGGTTGTACAGTGCTAGATGCCGTAGAAATGTGGGTAGGTGTTCTGCAAAAATACCTATCACTGAGAAAACCGTTTAGTTCTGCTCATTCAGTGGTCTTAAAAACCCCTTAATTTGGCCTGATGTTAAGGCTTGTATCTTGAATATAGAACACTGGGAAATACTACTTCTTCAGCTTAGCACTAAGAAAATCTGGTGGGTTCTAATAAGATGGTAAAATAGTGAGTTGAAAACTGACGAAGTTTGGACAGGGAAATAGGTCTAGTGCTTTGCAGTTTTCACATAATTTGCAACCTGAGTAATTCCCGTGGCAGTGAAACCTACCTCTGCCTACTCTTTTGTTTATTTCTTTGTTTATTTCTTCTCTCTTTTGACTGCCTCTTTCACTTTCTCCTGAAATTTTGATGCCAGTATCTACAAGATTAAAGTCTTGGTGTAAATGGGCAGTGTATCTAGTGGTGGTTAGCAGCTCCCATCCATAAGCTCAGATATCTAAGGAGGAGAAAAGCACCTGAAATGTTTCCAGAACCATCTGTGTGAAGTTTTTACCACCACAGTAGACTGATAATAAAATTATCAGGTTGTAATAATTTTGTTGCCACTTCCATTTGTGTGAGATATGTGAATGATGCAAAGTGTATATGCATAATACACACATTGTTATATCAGGTATGCCATATACCTTCATATTTTAAAAATTAAATATCCATGTGTGTCTCTCATATATATATGGATTATTATTTTTTTTTTTATGTACTCATGCGCTTGTTGAGTTATGGTGCAAAATGTGTAAAAGGGTTGCACATGGTTGGTGGGTGCATTCTGCTAACTGGTGTCCATGGTATGAGTGCAGGCATTGTGGGAAGACTGGGAGATTGCTGGAGAAATCAGAGACTGGGAAGAGGCAAGGATCAGCCAGATCTACTTGGAAGAAAATGGAAGATGCTGCCAGTTGTCTAGGAAGAATTTGAAGGGCAGAGAACATGGGGAGATTGGAGAAGTTGCACACTGTGTGTGTGAGAGAACAATATGCTCAGAAAGGTTGGTGAGTGAATCCCATTCCCAGCCCCACGCTGTTTCAGTTTTAAATACACTTTTAAAAATGTACTCATCTTTTTGCCACTCTACAAACGCACCAAAAGAATGTACTGATCTAATTGCCTGTTAAGGATTTTTTTTGTGTTGGTTTGGGTTTCTTTAGGCAATTTTTCTTCAAATTGAGCCTATTATGTTTTGTATTTCCTCACTGAAATGTGCACAGAACAATACATGGGCATGAGATTCGTCCCTGTCAAGAGTGCAGGGAGGCTGAAGTGTTTAGTTTTTAGCTACAAAGATGATTAAGGGAGTGGAACATCTCCCTTATGAGGAAAGGCTGAGGGAGCTGGGTCTCTTTAGCTTGGAGAAAAGGAGACTGAGGGGTGACCTCATCAATGTTTACAAATATGTAAGGGGTGAGTGTCAGGGGGACGGAGTTAGGCTTTTCTCAGTGATGACCAGTGATAGGACAAGGGGTAATGGGTGTAAATTGGAGCATAGGAGGTTCAAGGTGAATATCCGAAAAAAATTTTTTACTCTAAGAGTGACAGAGCACTGGAACAGACTGCCCAGGGAGGTTGTGGAGTCTCCCTCACTGGAGACATTCAAAACCCATCTGGATGAGTTCCTGTGTGATGTACCCTAGGTGACCCTGCTCTGGCAGGGGGGTTGGACTAGATGATCTCTCGAGGTCCCTTCCAGCCCCTAAGATTCTATGATTCTATGATAACTTAGCCTTTATTTAACAAGACGGATTGAGAATAAGCCTAGCAAAAAGGGATTTTGTTCTTTTTTGGGAAAATTAGTGATGTTTGAGTGTGATTTAGTATTATGGTGTATTCTCTGTTCTCCTGCAAACCCTTTTAATCTTCCTTTTTTCTGGGCCACGCCACAACCCTCCTTTAAACTGTTCTGTGCTTTAGCACACTTTTGCTACTTAGCAATCTTTTATTTTAGCAACTGCATTTCTTATATTGAAAACATAGTGTGGCCCTACCTTGTGAAGGAGTTGATAACACTTCCCTTGTTCCACATAGCTTTTAGCATCTCTGTGTCTCCAAAGTAACAAATGCTCCCATCTTTTTGTAGCCAATCATTGTGTTCTGGGTCACCTCTGCTCCTTCACCCTGGGGGCCTTTTTGGCTGCCTGGAGCCATTTGGCCCCAACAATAAAGGCATTGCCTGTAAGATTGTGTGAGCACATCAGTGCCTAAGAAATCATTGCTGCTTCGCTTCTTGCATATTGTGACTGTTTCTGTCACTCTTAGAGCTGAAGCCCTTCAGTGAGCCCTGCCAGCTTATTTCAGACTCCAATTTTAGTGCTGGAATAGTGGCGATCCAGTTAGCTCAGCTGCTTTAGAGTGGGCAGCCACAAATCCAGCTGCTTCGTGTTTGCTCAGCACTACGTGTATTTCTGGATGGGTGGAAGTGGGTAAAGAAAACATAGGAAGTGAGTGAACATAGAGAAGAAGTAACTAATGGGTGATCAATGTTGATGTTAGAGGAGTAGAGAAGTGAAGTGGTCTCAAGTTTCTCTTCTGCTAAGGGAGAGGAAAGAGAGAAAATATAAACATAAATACAAAGCCCTGGGGCAAGACAAATAAATAGAAAAGAGGGTTAAGATAAATAATGTAACTGAAAAGATGTATCTGGAGGGGTAAAAACTGAACTCCGTGACTACAGGGCAGGAAACCTAAATTCAGAAAAGAAGTTGTATAAGTATATAATACTGGATGTTACTGTAACAGTAAAGTTAGATGTGGAAGAAAATAGAACATCTGGAAAGTGAAGGAAAATTAGCACCAGGAGCAGATTGATGGGAGTAGACACATGGTGGTGTGACTTTCCAGTTGATG
This sequence comes from Chaetura pelagica, assembly GCF_000747805.2. Classification (NCBI taxonomy): domain Eukaryota; kingdom Metazoa; phylum Chordata; class Aves; order Apodiformes; family Apodidae; genus Chaetura; species Chaetura pelagica. The sequence goes on from NW_009970726.1 coordinate 7,003,346, forward strand.
ACACAAAAGCAGTTTATGGTGGCTACCAGCAGTAAGGCCACTGACACAGAGGAAAAACAGATGCTGTTAGTTAAGTTCTCCCCTGTCTTTGCTTCTCATTACATCTGGAGATTTTGTTAAGACAGATATCCCTTATGTCTTTGTTCCTACAGGATATGAATATAAACATGAAATTGCTTGTATTAAAAGGCCTAATGCAATTTACCTCAAGTTTAAAAAATTTGATCTGAACATAATTTAGCCTTAATCATAAAATTATTAGTGCCAAGGGACATATTTTAAACATTGTGAGGAGCACTTAGGATCATTTTAATCAGGGATGGATAAGTCCCATTAAACACTTGAGCTAATCTTTCTGCCAAGACAGAGAGCATAGCCTGTCTGCTATATGCTGCTTCATGAGCAGTAAGTCTAACGAAGTCTCTCCTTTTCCCCCCACCCCCCCTTTTTTTTTTTCTTAATAGATGCTTGTTGATTGTGCCCTGTGCCTCTGTGCCCCATCTTGCTCCCATCTTTCTGTCTTGCTGGTTGGATGTGAGGGTTGTCCCTAGACTGGAAAAAGCAGGATGCTGGCCAGCCACCACCCGTTGGAGCAAACTGTTGCTCCCTCAATCCTTTTTTATGGGGGCTTTATATGCTCCCTTTCCAACACCTACCTGCCACCTTTCCCCAAATGTGCAGGCAGGTTGTACAATTGCAATATTATCCTTTAATCAAAATGGGTTGAAGTTGGCTGTGGATTCAAAAGTGATCAAGAGAGAGGACTGAGTGTTAACACAGTTACATATGCCTGATTTCCTTAGGAAGTGAGCTAAACATAGTATTATGCTTTAATGTTTATCTACAAGCCAAGAAGCTGACATCATCTATTGTCTGTGAACACTGTGGACAAAAAAAATAGGCAAGTATGTCACTTCTGTATGTGTCAATTTAGAAAAAAATATAGCTAAAATTTCCTAACCTAGATAATAAGGCTCTCAATTCTTTCATACTTCATAGAATCATATAATCATAGAATGGCTAGGGTTGGAAGGGACATTTAAGATCATCTAGTTCCAACCCCCCTGCATGAGCAGGGACACCTTCCACTAGACCTTCCTAGACCAGGTTGCTCAAAGCCTCATCCATTCTGGCCTTGAACACTTCCAGGGAGGGGTCATCCACAACTTCCCTGCACAACCTGTTCCGGTGTCTCATGACTGAAGAATTTCTTCCTGATGTCTAACCTAAATCTACCTTCTTCCAACTTAAAACCATTACCCCTCCTCCTATCACTACACGCCTTGATAAACAGTCTCTCCCCTGCTTTCTTGTAGGCCCCGTTCAGGTACTGTAAGGCTGCTATAAGGTCTCTTTGAAACTTTCTCTTCTCCAGGATGAACAATCGCAACTCTCAGCCTGTCCTTGTAGGAGAGGTGCTCCAGCCCTCTCTTCATCTTTGTGGCCCTCCTCTGGACTCACTTCAAGAGCTCTATGTCCTTTCTGTGTTGGGGGCTCCAGTACTGCACACAGAACTCCAGGTGGAGTCTCACAAGTGTATAGTAGAGGGGCAAAATCACCTCCTTTGACCTGCTGGCCATGCTTTTTTTATGCAGCTCAGGACACAGTTGCTTTCTGGACTGCAAGCACACATTGCTGGCTCATGTTGTGCTTTTCATTGACCAGCACCCCCAGGTCCTTCTCCTCAAGGCTGTTCTCAATCCGTTCTCCACCTACTCTGTGTTTGGGACTGCCCCAATCCAGGTGCAGGACCTTGTGCTTGGCCTTGCTGAATTGCATGAGGTTGGCATGAGCCCACCTCTCTAGCTTGTCAGGTTCTCTCCAGCATCCCTTCCCTCCAGCGTATCAGCCACTCCACACAGCTTGGCAGTGTCAGTGAACTTGGAGAGGGTGTATTCGATCCCACTGTCCATGTCATTGACAAAAGATGTGAAACATCACCAGTCCCAGTACAGACCCCTGAGGAAGCCACTGATCACTGATCAACATCTGGACTCAATCGCTATTCTCTGAGTACAACCATCCAGCCAATTCCTTATCCACCAAGTGGCTGATACTTTTTTACCCCCCAAAAAAATCCTATCCGTTAAAAAATATTTTTTTGCTTATATCCCCTTTTTCTTCTCCCCCCTGTCCATTATTATTATTTTTTTTAATAGAGAGCAACTATTTTGATGTAATTGACTACCTACGTCCTGATTTGTGTAGTATGAATATGTTAATGAATTATCTGTATGTGCAGAAATTACATGAGAACTAGCTGGAACACCCAATTGGAAGCACATCTAGAAAATGGTAGAAGAGATTGCATAAGGAAATTGTTGCATATACAAAACACCCTGTTGTTATATTGGAGTTTGGTAGACTGCTTGGACCTTTGGGGTAGGTAGTGTACTCTGCACACCAAGTAGTACTTCACCAAGTTGCCTGAGTTTCAGAGTTTTGATGGAAGTCTCCCTGCAGCAAGTGGTTTTAGCAGCACAATAATAATGAAAACTGTCTGCAGGTAGTTATATCTCTCCCAGTTTGTGTTGCCCAAATCCAAAGCCTCTGGATGTGTTTGTACCTGCTTTGCTGCCAAGATGGATGAAGACAGTTGCCGTTCGAGCAACAGCCCTCCTACAAATGCTGGGATTTCCATGTAATTAGGCTTTTTCTCTAATACCATCTATTAAATACTTGCTAGTTAACAAACAGTGGGAAAATTAGTCTCTTCAAGGACAGTTCAGCTAGTGTGAAATGTAGCACTTACTGGAACAAATAATAATGAAGTACTGTGTGAGAGACTGATCTGTAATTTGGGTGCTTATTTTATGCCCTGAGGATTACCTGCATTTTTTCTTCTAGTTTTCCTCTGTTGTCAGGGTCTTTTTAGATGATTATACAAAACATTTTTAAAATAACCACATACTTTGGCTTTTACTTTCAAAAGAAGACTACATTTTACCAATGTGATGATAGTGTTTTATGATTTGAAGTGTGATTCCGTTTTGAAATCTGCAGAAATGTAGCACCTGCTTTCTCAGAAAAACAGCCTAATTGTTTATTTGGTCACTGTTCTGATGTTAGTCATTTTCATATTAATTCCAGCTGCTATTAATAATGCTCAGCTGTAAGTGTAGGGCAAAATGGTTTTAGCTGTTTAACCCTGTTACAGGCAACAGATTTGTGATTTGATTAGAAATATTTGCAGTAGAACTGGGATACACTTCTAAAGCCCTTTGTGTTGCTGTTCATGCTGGCACTCACCACAAAGATGCAAAACAGAATAGTGATGGTCATGGTTGGCTTACAGGTCTGTTCACCTAATAAAATATTAGCAGTGTAACAGGCTTTGCTGTGCTTTGAGTGGATGGGATGTTAAGGTAGTCATAAGGCCCCTGGAGATGAGGTTGAGCAATCCTGCATCTGCCTAAAATATTCTGTATAGTTAAGCAGAATTTTTAGTGGACCAGAACTCACAGGGAAATGAGTGCTGCAGGATATTTAATGAAGAGCTGGAGATTAATGACATTGACAGTTCAGCTGTTTTGTTTACTTGATAAACGCTCAGTAGTATAAGAGAGTACACATTAATGGTTTTGAAAACAGAACATTAAAATTGTGCCAAGAGCTTCATAGATTTTGTTAATTCATTGCAGACCAAATGACACTGCCCAAACGTTTGCCTCAGTTGATGCTGAGACTCGATTTACTTAGTGTTTATTCAGAATTAGGATCTATGTGATTGCTTACTAGGGTAGTATATTTTATAATTTACAAACAAGTAGTTCACAAGTGTTTTAAAGGGCTGTGTCATTTATTGCAAACCTGGGAAACTAACAGCAGAAGAGCTTTTGTTGTGATTCTAGAGCAGGAGCCACTTGTTCTCTTGAACATCTTATTGCACCTGATGATAAAAAAAAATACATCTTTATCTCGTAATTCTTGCCTTCTGAATACAATAAATCCAGAGTGAAATTAAGTGAAAAAGCTCAAATTCACTTTAGCTGTTAGGAAGATTATTTAAATGATTTATTAGTATTTTATGCTTCATTTTTCCCTAATGTAATCGGGCTTATTTATTTCTTTATTTTCATTCTGGAAGAAGATTTTTTTATTTCATGGGGATACCTTAATAGAAAAAGTTGCTCAGTTGGAAAACCAAAAAGAGAAAAGAACCTTCTTTTAAAATAATATTGTTGTCATCTATGAAGTGCAGTTTCTGTTACTCTGTTTTTTATATAAAGCAAAAGCAGTATAACATTTCTTGAACATATTATGAAGCAGAGGGGCAGCAGGCATCCTCTGGATGAATTGTATTGTAAATGGTACATTCAAAGGATTTTAATATCCAAAAATCGAACACTTTAAAAATAGGAAATGCCAGGAGTTAAAGCTGCCTTTCAAACTTAATTGATCTTGCTGTTTCCCTCTATAACAAGAATTCCAGAACCACAGATTATTTCCTGCCTTACTCAGTAGCATTGATCACACAATGCACAGCTTGTCAGCATTTTTCCTCATCCATTGTTCACTTTCTGGGCACAGGTCTTGCGCTATTCCAATCTTGTTCCAAGGTAAGTTACACAGTAGGGCTTGTGGACACAAGTATTTTTGCTAGCCTCTCAGGAATTTTGTCAGGTTTATGCTTATATTGCAGATGGTGAGTTGATATACAGACCAATTTTAAATGCACCTTCTATTTTAGTGCTCATTTTTAAGTTCCCAGGAACACGTTTTTCCAGGTACTAAGCATTACACAGTGGTTCGTGATTTTAGCAAGGCTGACGTTGTTGGTTGAGGGTTGCAACTCTTGGTTACTCTAGCAGTGTTTTAATGAAACCTTAGGGAGATCTGGACATGCAGAGTATCAGGAACTTGAAGCTAAGGGCTGTCTCTGTAAACTTTGGGTTTTGCCTGGCAGCAAACAAGTACTGTGTGAAGGCAGAGGAACCATTTTTTTCTGCCATCATGGGAGACTGGTTTCTCTCTTTCCAGTCTACTGCACACCTTGTTTTCTGTAATGAGAGGCAGAGAGCCTTCAAATAACTGTTGTCTTCATTCAGTGCTGTAGATTTTTTCCAACAGCTGTTGTATTTTTTGCGTTGCATCTGGTATGCCTGTAATCACTGGGGAGAGGGAGGTTTATACTTGGTGTAAGTAGAAGCTGTCAAAATGAGAGAGGCTTAATTACAGTTGCACAGAGACCAAATTGCTTTGGCTGAACTTTCCAAAGTCTGAGAACTGTGCTGAAGGCTTTCTGCTCACTATAAGTTTTCCAGAGTTGTAAGTAATAGGTTCAAAGTCTGCATAATGGAAAATAAGGTGATCAGCTGAGAGTGTTAGGGAGGCTACTAGCCTAGCCAAGTGCTAATTTTTCAGAATACACTGCATAGGGAATGCATACATAAAATAATACCTTGTATATTGATTTCAGTTGTGAGACCATACTTTTAGTTGAGCAAGTGGTGACGTGGTCCAGGAAGTGGGAGATACCAGGATTTCTCAGAATATTTATGGGAATAATACAGAATATATTAAGTAGGATAATGATTCAGGATATTTCAGATCAATAGAAATTAACTGGAGCTCATGCTGTATACTTTACATTTTTCAGTTGTAGTGTCATGTGTCAGTTACTTCTAATTCCATTACTGTCCATTTTTTTGGCTTCCTCCAGAGAGAGAAGCCAGTTGTGCTGTGTGTCTTAATCTGCAAACACAGAATAACTGTGTGAGGAGAACCCCAGTTTGTGGCATTCCCCTCATCTCTGGCGTGGGAGTTAGGCCTGAATTTTAGAGAGTTGCATGTGAGTTGTGTAGTAAGCATCCCTTCTCCACAACCTTTCTCCTGATACACGTCGTAACTGGCAACAAGTAGACCAACCTTCCTTTCTGTAGTCACAGTTTTGCTCTGTTGTATCTTCCTTCATCTTGTTGAAAATAAGTTTCTAGGTTACTTCTCTTAATATTTTGTATAAAGAAAATAGTAATTTCAGTATGGGACTATGGGGAGGTGTGATAGGAAGTAGTTAAAGAAATTGTGAAGGAAAGCAGCGTTTATGACTTCAGAACATCCTCTGAGTGCAAAACCTCATTCTAGTAATGAAAGCATTCATATTAAAGTTATATTCAGTAGAGTCATATTCTTTCTTGATAGCATCCCTATTGTGGAACAGGAATCTTGACTAGGATGATGTAGACCTCGAAGTGATGAGCTTTTCAGAGTTGATTAACGTATCGTTGTCCCCTGACTGGCAGATTGGAGAGCAGAATTTGCCGTACCATGTCAGACCATCACTTGCAAGCTCAGGAAACCACCTTCTGCAGCATCCACTTGGTACCTCAGGGTTCAGAGCAGGATGAATAAATGGTGGTGTCACTAGAATATCTGACAAGTCAAGGAGAAAGCTGCCCTGAATTTACGTCCTGTAGTGCGACACGTTGCCAGTATAGCATTTGTACCTGTACATATTACTAGCCTTTAGAGTATTCCATCTGCCTGGGCTATGCTGCACTTACTGAGTTTAAATTTAAAATAGGTCCATGTAGTGATTATGGCATTCATTAGGAGGGTAAACTGGGTTTACAATTTTGCTATACTAGCAGCTATTAAATGTGATTGTGAAATGATGATCTTACAAACTGTATAAAATGACAAACCAAATTCTATTTCTGGATCAGTGGAATTGATATCGATGTGGTACATACATACGCATATGTATGGTTCAGAATGAACAAAGAATGTATCTGGAGAAATTTCAGATAATACTATAGGTATTTCTACTTCTAAAGGCAGGAAGGATCCAGGTTCTTTCTATATAAAAATGTGGTGAAAAAGATTTAAGTATTTTCCCTTACTCTATCAACTATATCTCTCATTTTAGACCAGAACTTTATACTGTAATAGTTTGTGACAAATCTGTTGCCTTAGTTTGACGTGTTCTGCCAATAGAATTTATTTACTTTATTATGGAAAACAAAAAAAACCAAAACAGGTTTCCCTACTTTATGCAAAGCACGTTAAGATGTTAAAAATAATCCTAATATTCACTATCGGTTTGCACTTCCTTAAAATATTTTACCAATAAGGAGTGAAAAAAAATTAAAAATAAATAAGTTGTTATTACAAAAAAAATTTAAGACAGTCTGTTAAAGTTTAACTCTCTTATGGAGATAAAAATTACAGTGACAATAATGCCATGTTGTATTTCTGTGTAATCTAGAAAGTTTCAACCTGTGTATTTAAGGAGTATTTTCCTGGTTTGGCATGAAGAAGGTGCTGCTGCCTGCCTTACGGTTACAAATTGAAGGGGAGCAGTTAAAAGAAGCAAAAGAACCAAGCTACTTTTAAAGTAACCAAGCCAGCTGACTGACTTTTTATTAATTATTCATGAAGAATACATTCATGTCAAGTCCTTCATTGTCTGAAATGTCAGACTTTGTGCTATTTCAAAATGAAGTGTAAAAAACCTCTCAGTGAAAAGTTTCTATATCTATACCTCCAAGCTCTGGGAAGGATGATTGTGATAAATAAGATCTTGTATCTTTTTGAATGCCTGATTTGGTTTTTTTCTGAAATCTGGTTTGTAGTTGTTTTCCCTGATGTACTTTTTGTCTTTTGATCTTCCAGCTAATCAACCAAATACGTAAAAATCTGCAATGACTACTGAGATTGTTATTTAGTATAAAATTTTCCCCTGGTGGCTGAAAGCTTATTTTTCTTCTCTCTTTCTATGAAAACAAACAACCCCACTTCAAGAAAAGCAGTGAAAAGTGAAATATTTTGTGTGTGTGTGTGCGGTTTGTTTTTTTGGTGTTACGTCAAAAAAAAAATTGTCCATTAGAGTGGTAATCTGCAGTATTTTCTCATTTTTGTTGTATCTTGTATCTTTATTAGCATCATCAACATTTTTACTTCTTTTCACATTGAAAAGAATTGGGTTAATTCACCTCTGTTGCAACTGTCTATCACCATATCCTATTAAAATGGTCAAGAGAGAAAGTAAATATGGAAGGAGGGGAATGTTGATAGACCTCCAGGTTTACCCCTTTCCAATGTGGCTAACTGCCCTAATTGCTGGGTTTCCTGGAAATTCTACTGTTTTGATCCTTTGACTTTTTTTCCTGTGGTGCCCCATTTGCTGTGTTGCACTGTCTAAAACGCAAGTGGGGAAAAAAAAGTGAGATTTGGTCAAGTACTTTGAATTTACATTCCAGATTCCAGGGCTGCATTTTCTTAGAAGCAGAGCTACAGGATGCAAGGATTTCTCAGCCTTTATGAAAAAAAACCAACACCAAAACAACCAAAAAACCCCCACCTTTAATTTTCATGGCAGTGAGAAGATGCATGACATTCTAAATGTAGTGAGACGCGTAGTTAGAGTCATTGGCAGAATGAGAGGATAACTTGGGAGCAGTCCAGTGCTCTGCCCCACAGGGAGTCTTTTTATCTTTGCATTGCTGTTCGTCCTAGTAGAGAGTTGGCCAAGAGCAAAGCTTTTAGTTGTGTCTGGAGAATGGGCAGTGTTTTTTTCATTGGCATTTTCAGTCTCTGCTGCCTATTACAAGCTATCAAGATGATGCTAAAATTCAGTTATTAGAGAAATGTTTGATGAGGTGTACAAATGAACATAATCTTTCCCTTTTACCTTCACATGCTCCAGTCAGTCTCTGCTCCCTGATGATTTTGTTCTTCTGCTGTTTCTGGACATTACAAGCACTTGTTGTCACAGTTTTCTCTTGAGCTGTCTTTGCGTGCTACTAGGGAAAACTAAATCAGAATGGATTAAGCCCTCCTTGTGCCTGTTTGTTTGGTTGGGTTTTTTTGTTTGCTTGTTTGTGGTATTTTTTGTTTTGTTTTTATTTTTTTTTTCTTTCCCCCCCTTTTTTATTTAATGTATTGTTGTTCCTCGGTGCTATTTGAATTGTGGGAATTCAAGCAAGATTAAAAACAATCTTTATCATTTTTATTTGGAAAATCTTTCTGAACTAACTCCGAGATCTAATGATAGTTGCATTTTAAAAAAATTCTCCAAGAAGTAAGGAACATCTTTCAGCCATACCTAAAGGGGTCTAAAAGGTGGGTTTTTTTATGAAAACTATGAAAACAGATCAAAATACCAAAGATGGAAACTGAGAGCTGTTTGCTTTCACTAGGGACTGGGGACATCTCCCTATGAGATAATGAAGCCACAACATGTGTTCTTGAGTTTTAAAGATAGAAGTCTATGCTGGTCTGCTGACATAGTCATTCATGCCATTGGTCAAGCAGCCTGTTGTCTAGCCAATACCATAGTATGGCAGAATGAGAGTATAATATCAGTTCATTTTATGTAAATTAAAATTAACAGGGAGCTCCTATTTAATCGTGTAGTACTTGTAATGCATGGTGAATTTCAAAGGTGCAGTACAGGGAGTGAGGTTCTAAGTGGCAAGCTTTATATTTTTTAATAGTTTATTAGTAGACACTTGATTCTGGAGCAGTTAGGCAGCAAAATGTATTTTCCAGTAGCAACTGTTGATAGTATTATAGATGCTTGAATATGCTTTTCTGTGGTAGTTCCGCAGAAGTGTGTTGTGATCAATGAAGCTCTGTTGCAATGAACTTCAAAGCTTAAGCAAAGTCTAGAAGGGAACAATAAAAAATTGGATGCTATTTTGAGTAAGGAGTTATCTTAATCCTTATTCAGAAAGGAAATAGGAAACTTGGCTTTAGGTTAGTGTTTTACATTTTCAACTTTCTAAGGGACAATAGGTTGAGTTTATTTGACATAGGAGTTATTTTTGTTGAACAGAGACAAAAGATGCACAAGTTAGATAAGCAACTGTATAGTTCAGTCTTTAATCAGTTACATAGGTTAATCTTTATGTTTCTGTTAGAACATGCTAACTGATTTTTTTAAATTATTATTTAGATAAGAATAAGGTTCCCCAAGCAATACATATCACTAACAATATGCACACTGCTTCAGAGTAATAAGCAGTCTGATGTATAGCGAGGATAACTACTGATGATATGTGATGCTGTCTTTTGAGGTGTCAGTAGGGAAGAGTTGTGCTTGATATAAATGAAACATATACTTGAAACACTGTACTAGCACAACTCACTTTTAAATGTATTGTATGTCAGGCTCTATTTACAAGGGATTTAGGATTTAAAGGAAATGCAGAGACCCAGTTAAAACAGTCTTACTGGATTAAATAACACATAGGAGACATTAGGTCAAGGAAGTGAAAGTATTAATGTATTTCTTTAACTTGTTAAGGAGGAAGATATAACAACTATTGTACTGTTTCTAGACCCTTTATCCTTCTTTCTTAATTTTAGAACTAATAATTTAATCTCTACTAATTTTATTCATAGAGTAAGCAAGCTTTCATGTTTCAAGTTGAATTTGACTTCTTTACTCAGTTATATTAACGAAAATGGCTTCTGCACTGGCAGAAGAAGCTGTTATTAACAGAAACTGGTTCAATGTTTGCCCAGCAACTCACTTCAGTTGAACCTTTTTAAAAGCATTGGTGGAAAAGGTAAGAGAAAGCATAAGCAAACACAGAGGCCTAAGCCTCAGACAGACAAAACTCCAAAGTTATTTAATGGTTAGTTTTTAAAAAGAGAAAATTCTAATTTAAATACCTTCCTTTGGCTCTTTCCTTCCCATTCATCTTGCATAGATTTCTGTACCAGCTATGACTGGGAACAGCAATGCAGGAGTTTATTGTGGAACAGATCTTTGGCAGTCAAAGGAGACTGTAGGATAATATTATTCACAGACTTTTGGAAATGGAAGTATGTAATTTGTTCTCACCAAGCACCAGTCCCTGGCTTTAGAGCTGTATTAACAGCTGCCTTTCTAGACTTCTGTCTAATGCTGGGCAGGAGCAATTTTGTTTTGCTTAGACTTTTTCCCTTTCGGTGTTCTCTCTTCTGTTCTCACTTGCACATCACTTTGAAATTTTTGGAGGATCATGGATCTTTTTCTGAGTCTCTTCTCTGCAGGAGTCTTTGTGAGGGCCTGTGCTAGAGCCTTGCATCTTGCAGACAGCTCTTTTGTAAAGCCATGAGTGCTTCCCTGGAGCAGTTGAGCACAAATTCCTGGAGAAACCTCCAGGATGCAGCTTCCTAGCTGAATTTGTTCCACATACAGTCATCTGCTGTTGTTTGGCACCCTCTGACCATCTCAAAGACACATTTTCAAGCAACTTGTAGCTGTTAACTGGCTTGTTTTTCTCATGTTTTTCCCCTATACGGTTATGTCGGAAGTTGAGGCACGCGGACTTTTAAAGTGCACATAGTCTACTTTTCAATACAGAGAGTGGAATCTTCTGGCTAAGGTTATCTAGCCCGTCATGGTCTAGACAGTGTTTAGACAGACATTCTCCAAATGTTTTATTAGCTAGTAAGATCTGATCAGAAAAAAACATTCAAAGCCTGTCAGCATTGGAAACTATTGTGAAAGGATGTACTAGAGCATGTGGTTGGGTGGAATGGGACATGCATAAGGGGGAAAATGGGAAAATGCATATTTGGATGAAGCAGTAGGGTGGTAAGTGATGGATGATCACCAGTTACTGCTAATTAGGAAAACTTGGTTGTACATGGAGGTGGGGAAATTGTCATATTAGTTGCAGAAGAGATTACTTTTGATGACTTGGATAGCATAATCTTTTTTCCATTTTTTTGTTTTGTTTACTGAAGACCAAGCAGCAATGGAGTCCTGTTTGAAGGCTAACTGTCACAATGTTCAATTCTACTCTGCTGAGAACAGAAGTATTACATTTTTCAACCATGTGATAGTATTTCTACTTCCCAAAATAATATGTATACACAAATGTCTTAATTAAGAGACAGCTTATCTCCTCAAGAGAGCAGAGCTGACCCTTAGGTGGTGGCCGCTGTGTGGACTCCAGACTGCACCAGTAGTGTTGAGAATGTCAATGTTTGCAGGAGATGGTGGCATGAACTAGAAAGAAAGGTGTTCCATACGAAGGTATTTCTTTAAGCTCTGCCTTTGACCTGAGTAGAAATCAAATAAAAATTGCAAGATAGGCTCCTGTTTTAATTTAGATTTAATCATAGAACTTTACCAGTAAATTGTATGAACCTTCATCTGCCTACAAATAATGAAGGCTTGAGATAACCGACTGTGGTGGAATTCAGTTCTATGTACAGTGTCTTGTTATTGCTTATGACTTTACTGTGGAGATCTTGCCTTCTGTACAGAAGATAATCGAGGCTTGGGATTGCCACTGTAGAAATAAGCAAATAGGAAATGGAGGTTAGATTCTGTGGGTATAATGAAGGGTAGAGCTGCCTGGATTACTGTTAGGTGTCATATACATAAATTGACATATTGACTGTCTTCTCAAGACTTCTATACTTTATTTGCTGCTGTGTTCATTTGTAGTTTTTGAAACTTCTTTTGAGAGTTTTGTTTGACAGAAAAGTGTATGTGTTAAGGAAATTAATACACAATCAATAATCTATCTGTAAATGTTGAAGTTTATGCCAGCCATGTGTATCCTCTGTAGAAAAAATTGCATTCACGTGTTTTTTTTCATCCCAGGAAATGTGAAGTTGGCTTTAAGCATGCTGTTGGTTGTGTTAATATATTTTTTTTCTTGGATAAATCCTGTAAGAAGAATGCATCTCTATAAAAGAAAGGGAGGTAAATAAAGATATTTTGCAAGTTCCTATTCTGTTCTAATAATGCCCTCTTTTTTTTTTTTTTCTATTATTGATTTCTATGGTGGATTGAAGAGAACAATTTTCCACTTGATTGTGTATATTTTACTGTATGACAGTTGGAGACATACTTATTTATTACAGAATGGATATGAAATTTTTCTAGTGATGAGAAGTGGGAGGGAGAAAGATTTTCTTATGACAGTTAAAAATAATGAGAAAAAATTGCTTGGGAAAAAACATTTCAGCAGAACTTTATTACAGCTATTTTGAGAGACCAGCTTCTCTTATCTTTGCTAACATGTTTGCTAAGGTCATCTTGGAGTCAACAGTGAACAAAGTGGTGGCTTGGAAAGCATGCCCTCTGTTAGTAAAAATACGATTCTTCTGACACTAATGTGACAAATGCAGAACAAAAGTGAAAGAGGTAGCTTTTGGCTCATCAGAAAAAAAAAGATGTAATCCTATTAGATTCTCTGGGAAATATGGAAGAGTTTTCTGCTGTGTTCTGATATGTGGGACTAGGCCAACATTGACTGTATGTATAGTTACTTAAAATGGTAAGAGTAGCTCTTTGTGTGCTTGTTCTTCACAGACTGTCAGCAGAAGTGGAAACTTATCCATGCAGGCATGCAGTAACCCAGTGACAGAAACATAGGAGCTTTAATTTGCACTTTTCTGTGTTTTCCAGAGCTGATCTGGCTGGTCTTTTTTTCTGTGGACCTGACAGTGAGGAGTTTGAACACTCTTCAGCCTGCTCTCACTGTCAGGGTCTCAGCAGTGCTGGGGCATCTGCTGTGCTTTCTGTGTCCCAAGAGGCCATGGTATTGTTTTTTCTTGGCATGCCTGAAAGATTTCCTGGCTTTAGGCTTATTGTTACCCTGTCACAAAATGGAGCTTTATGTCTGACTGCCTTAAACTCTGAGATACGTGCTGACTTCCAGGGTATTTTGGGGCTTAAACACCACAGTGTCCCAGATTTCCATCCGTATTTGCTTTCTAGGGCATCCAGTGCCACGTATAGGTGTGCCTTATGTGTCACTCTTGTATTTTAGGACATCATTGCGGTATAAAATAAACACAGATTAGGCAAAAGTTTACCCTCTGCTCTGCTTCCTGTTTTGGAATGCTGTTTTGGTTTGGGTGGAAGAGCAAGATTTTTTTGTATGAGCAGCCATATTAATCCCTTCTCCATCTCAAACCTGCCTGAAGCCTGCCTGTGTCAGCTCTTGCCTTATTTACTATTTTCCAGTCCCCAAACTCATTTTCTTAGCTAAGAAAAGTGACTTTTTCAGCCACTCTTACTAGTCCTTCATATGTTTGGTTTAAGTAAAGGTGTTTTAGTCTGTCATCTTAATTTGCTGGGTATGTGCTAAGGTCCTTTTTAGAAAGGAAAGACTAAAACACTCCAAGATATATGGCAGATGTCTTAGTAGCAACTTATTGAAATCTAAAACTTTTCATAAGCTCTTTGTAAACTCATCCCCTGAATCATTACACATGGCTTGTTTTTAAATTAATTTGTGTTGCTTCAGTGCAGACAGTTTTTAACATACTGTTGTATGAGCCTTGAGGTGCTACGTGACAGCCTTGCAGCAAGAAGCATTCGTTCTTCTCAAAGGTGTAAAGGTGTGAGTGAATTGATACACCAATGTTAGGAATCCACCAGAATTGTTTCTGTGAATTCACATAGGAAGTGGCAGAGTTGAATGCTTGCTCTGAATCTCAGGAGTCCCAGCCTTTTGCTTCAACTTTAAGGACAGCATTTCCTTTAAGTTGCTGAAGAAAAGGCAATGACAGAAATAGTGGTGACTGATGGTGTATGAGTGCCATGGAATTCAGTGTATGTACTCAAAGCCAAGACATGAGGCACATGGCAAACCTTTGAGACAGGTGTCTCAAAAATTGTTAATTTTTCTTCAATCATCCTGGTACTCTGAAGAAATGAAGTATTGTGAATTTTCAGGATGTACTTCCATATTCAGTTGATTGAAATAATTTAGGAGACCTCTAGTTGGTGAAAAGTGACTGAGATCTTAAAAACACATCAAGAACAGATTAGCTATTTTCCACTTATTATTTGGGGAGAAAATTGGTGTCCAGATGGGGTAGTTTCATCGGTGTATTTCCAAGAAGAAATCAAAGGTTAAAAATGTAAAAATTAAAAACACTCATAAAATGATGTTCAGTGTGCAGATATAATCATATTGAGGACAAATCATTTTCTGCTTTTGAAGTCAGACAGATTGAAGACAGCATTGAGTTTTAAAGGTTGAAAAACAGAAAACAAATATGATGCTAATGATTTTTCAAAGGCAGATACCTTTCAGCTATATTCACCTTGCTAGTACTCGTGCTGTAAAAATATGTCAAGTTGATCCTTGTCTCTCTTCAGTTTTTTTCTTTAGTTTTCTTAGTCATCAAATGGAATAATTGGAACTTGCCTTAATATTGCAAAAGTGCATTTGAAAACTTTTTTTCTGTGGTATTTTGAAAAACTTAGGCTATTGCTGGTAAATGAAAACCAACTGGCTTCATGGATATCAGGAAGAATTCCAGTTGCCTTATGACCAAGGCACACCGAAGCGTGGCAGATAAAGGGAATGGGAAGGCTTGTCTAGTGCTGCTGTCACTGGAACTACTGGTGTGTTGCGTTTGTGTTTGTTGGAAAGGCCAGGGTTCAGCCAGTCCACACATTCTCGAAAAAGCTTCCAACAACAGTGACGTCAATGCCAATTCTGGTGGCTGTATTTTACAGTGACTGATCTGCTGGTATTTGGACTGAAACCTCTAAAGTTATTGGATAGTGGTAATTGTTGTAAATCTATTAACTTGTTTGGAGCTCTTCTCATTTACAACAAGACCAAGGCCAGTTATTGAATAGATGTCTTATGTGGTTTTTAGTTGTTTTTTTTTTCATTTTACTCTCTTGCCTGTGGAGCTTTTGGTTTTTTTAGTAATGTTTTTTATATTATTTAGAGTGAAGGAACTCAATTATGGTTTCAGCTACATGGATATGTACTTTGGAAAAACATGCTGTCAAGCTTTTGAATGCATAACAAGTGGCAGGTTTTCAGGCAGGCCTCCAAATCCCTCCCACATATCTGGAGATTGTATAATCAAATCCTGTGTGTGTTTCATGTCGCTAGGACAAAGTACAAACAGCAAAGTGAAATAATTCTCATATAAAAGAAGGCTGGGAGCTGCCAAATTTTGCAGCATTAATACAGCAAATGTAGCAAGGAATTTTTTGGGGTGAGTGGTGAGGATGAGCTACAGATTGGATCCAAACTGAACGCAGACAGTAGGTGAAACTCTGGTCAGCCAAGTCACTTTTCTGCACAACTGGGATGCAAATTAAGGGCAGGCAGAGAATGACAATCCTCTTGTCTTTTTGCAGATGTTTAGAGGCCAGTTAGGTCTTTAAATCATAAGTCCATGTTGAGCCTTCCAACTGGAAGAAATTTAAGGCAGTGAGGGAACTTTTAAACCTCATAGTTTTAAAGAAAAAACCTTTAAAAAAATATCTATATATATATATTTGTGGTTTGTCTCTTTAGCTGACAATGGTAATGATTTACAAAATGTGCATAATCTCCATCTTAAACAGTGTGTGTCAGAATAAAAACACTACCCTGAACATTTATTTTCATCCAAAACCTGGTAATTTTTAGAAATGTGAACTTGTGGTATTTTGAAAAATAGTGACAGAAATAGTTCACCAGGGTCTTGGAGTGTTTAAAAAGCAGCAGCAGTTTTGAACTGCATGTACTGAAGTATTAAAAGTTTCTCTGTCTCCCACTGAGCAATGATGTGCTTCTGGTGTAGGTTCTTCAGTGCAGTCAGGATCCAGTCCCTCCTTTCAGCCAAGGCTTTTTCAAAACCTTGTTTTTATGTATAAATGCGTTATAGGCAATGTGTTGAATAACATCTTTAAGAAACATAAGTCAAGTGTTCAACAAAAGCTGTTAGATGCTAACTTGTGAGCCATTGCCATGCTATCCTGTGGTTTGGTTGCCTCCTATGCCTGTTTCTGAGTGGTTTTGCATTTTAGATACCCTTTCTTACTAGTTGTTGCAGCTTTTTTTTTTACCTGTGCTTTACATAGTATTGCCTGTCCAGTATAGTGCCTCTTTTTCTTCCTGTTTCTCATCTATATCTCTTTTTAAGTTTCTCTTATTTAGTTTATTTAATACTCTATGTGTATATATATATATATATGTATATATTTAATGCTACTTTACATATATGAAGCAGCTACACACTGCAAAATGTAGGGACAATGTATTCATCAGTGACCTGGATGAAAGAATGGGGTGTACCGTTACTAAGTTTGGTGATGATACACACTGGAAGGCTGTGCTGCCATCCATCATGACCTGAACAGGTTGGAGAGCTGGGTGGGGAGAAACCTAGTGAAGTTCAGTAAGGAAAAGTGTAGAGTACTCCATCTGTGGAAGAACAACCCCTTGCACCAGTACAGGTTAGGCATTTGCTTGCTGGAAAGCAGCTCTGGGGAAAAAGATGTGGCAGTCATGGTTGACAACAGTCTCACCATGAGTCAACAATGTGCCCTTGCAGTCAAGAGGGCCAGTGCCATCCTGGGATGCATTAAGAAGAGTGTGGCCAGCAGGTCAAGGGAGGTTATCCTTCCTCTCGACTCTGCCCTGGTGAGGCCTCACTTGGACTATTGTGTGCAGTTCTGGGCTTCCCAATTCAAGAAGGAACTACTGGAGGGAGTCCAGCACAGAGCCACCAAGATGATTAAGAGCACCTACCCTATGAAGAAAGCCTAAGAGAGTTGGGTCTGTTAAACTTAGAGAAAAAGAGGCTATGGGGGGATCTCATCAATGTTTATAAATATATAAAGGGTGAATGTCAGGAGGATGGGGCCAGACTCTTCTCAGTGGTGTCCAGTGGCAGAACAAGGGGCAGTGGTCACAAACTGGCACACAGGAGATTTAACCTGAATATGGGAAAATACTTATTTACTCCGAGGGTAACAGAGCACTGGAACAAACTGCCTAGAGATGTTGTGGAGTCTCCATCCCTAGAGACATTCAGAACCCACCTGGAAGTGTTCCTGTGTAATCTGCTCTAGGAGATCCTGCGCTAGCATGTGGTTGGACTAGATGATCTCCAGAGGTTCCTTCCAATCCCTACCATTCTGTGATTCTGTGGAACATAACAAGAAAAGCTACCTGGATGAAAGTTCCTTGCACAGATAGCCAGGGCATACAAAATCCTCTGCATTTAACCTATTTTCAAAGTGACAGGTGGAGGGAAACAAACCAAAATGCCAAAACCTAAAGCCTCTGTTCCTCTCTGCCCAAAAGTTTTTTTGCCTGTTTAACTAGAAACTCCAGTCATTCTTTTACAAGTCAGAGATGTATGCTTTTTAGTATATGGCTTCAGTCTAGGTATAGACTGGTAGGAAAAAGGTCAGTGACCAGTTCTTCCTGGACTAGTCCATATTCTTAGGCAATTTGTAATGGATAAATATTTATATAATGTTAAAGGGGACATGAGTGTTATTCCAACCAAAAAAACAGCAGCACAGCCAGTCCATTGACCTGAGAGTTGACTGGGATAGTAGTGTGGCCTGTAGCAGAGGAATTATTGGACTCTTTACTGAAAATGTGGTTGGGGCTTTTTTAACTTCTGATTCATCTGCATTTTGGTTCCTGTGGTTGATGAACAAGGCATGCAGTACCTCCTTTTCCTGCTGCTTTCCAGAACATCAGTGACCAGAAAGGCAAATGCATGTCTGGTCAGTGCTTTTTGAGGATGAAAGTTCATATGCTGCAATAAATCTGATGCTGGAAAGCTGGCAAAACTACAGCAGTGGATAAAAATTAGTTAATGTTAAGCTATCAGGCCATGACAGCTTTTCTCCTGGCTTAAAAAGTAAATGCTGGTCTAGTAAATTCCCTGCTTGAGTTTAGTTAATTCTGATACTTTAGTAGCTCTCAAAGACCTATTTGGTTTGGTTTAAGCTGTTTATTTTTCTAGTTTGTCAGATTACACTGTAACAGGATTATAAAGTGAGCAGTGTTGGTTATAATATGGAAGTACTACCCAAGCCTTTGTCCTGTCTTCAGGAGCTGGCAGCAGAATATAGGTACAGAGAGCTGGAACAGTATTTTTTCAGTACACCTAGTTACCCTAAAATAACACCTTGGGAACTTCCTGAGCAGCTGCCATTTATTTTGCAATTCTTAGTGAAGCTGGCCTCCAGTAAATTTAAATATCAGGACACTACTGTTAAAAATAGGTTCTTCAGAAGAATAGAGACTTTTAGGTAAATGCCACATGTTAATTTGATGTGGTGATCGCTGAATATATGAAATTGGCTTTTTTTTCGCTTTCAAAGGACAATCAGAGTTGACTGTGTATCTTCTGTACATACAGCACTTGCCAGTAAAACCTCTCCTGTGATGTCAACTGTCTGTCCTGCTTTAATGAAAAAACCTCAGATGAGATTTGAAATGAGGAACTGTTGTTCTGAGTGAAATGACTCACTGTTTTTAATATTTTATTGTCAGATTCGACATAGGCCTTCAGATTGGAGAATTTCACATCTACTTAGCAATTGCTAAAACATTTAGTCTATGGTGTGACTAAATGCATTCCTGACAGGAGTATAAATTGCCAATGATGTGGTTATTCTTCCCTGTCAGTAGATTCCCGCAGTAGATTGTCTTGGAGGAGACTGGATGAAATAGTTCTGATTAGTGTTCTGCATTAGGTATTATCTTTTCTGATTTAATATACTGCTTTTTTTTCTGTCATAGCAACTCTGAAAGCAATATTGTAGACTGACATGAGGTGATTTTAACTGTTCTGTGTTAGTAATTCAACAGTTGTTGCTTTCAGTTTACCTGAGGATTGAGCACAGGTATGAATTTTGCAATGAACATTGGA
The DNA here is from genome assembly GCF_000747805.2 of Chaetura pelagica. NCBI lineage: Eukaryota > Metazoa > Chordata > Aves > Apodiformes > Apodidae > Chaetura > Chaetura pelagica. Next base: position 7,022,939 of record NW_009970726.1, read on the forward strand.
GAGTGTTGAAATATTTAAGGCAAAAATAGCTCAAACAAATTTAACTTGGTGAGTTAAATTAGCATTTTCTTGCCAGACAGTAATAGGAAATGTTTATCCAAATAAATTACATTACATAGCATCTGACATTTGCATGTACCTTTCCACTAGCCTTGATACATGGAATGGTTCCCAATCTACTTCTTTATAAGTAAATAGCATATATTATCAATGTGAATGGTTAGAAGCAGACTATAGCAAATTATGACTGGCATTTTTTATATATTTGAATTAATTTCCTGCTACCATTGTCAAGAAATGTATCAGGAAAGAGAAAGGGTTAGCATTCCTAGAGTATGATGCATCTGTTCTATCCCAATTTTTTTGTTTAGGATTAAGCAAAGAGCCACTGGAAAAATGCACTTCTAAAAGTGCATTCTTTATTGACTGTAAAGCAGCAGGGTGACTAGCTCTGAATTGGGCATCTAAAAGTAGTAATACTAAGATTGCCCAAGGTGGTCTTACAGCCCTTAAGTATGTGCTCTTCTTTTTCTGGCTAGTAATTGTAGAATCATAGAATGGTTTGTGTTGGAAGGGACCTTGAAGATCATATAATTCCAACCCCACTGCATGGACAGGGACACCTTCCACGTTGCTCAAAGCCTCATCCAACGTGGCCTTGAGTGCTTCCAGGGAGTCTGCATTCAACAAACCTGGGCACCCTGTTCCAGTGCCTCACCACAGGTATATTGAGATTGCCTCATGGGTTAAGGCAGATTGAGGCCTGGAATCTGATCTGCTGTGGTGTGGAGCAAAATGACACTGGGAATTGTGATGCATTCACTTTATTCCTCCACCTCAGTTCCTCATCTGTAATGGAAATACTAGCACTGTCTTCAGCGTTTTTGTCTGTACTGTACATAATGTAGCCTTACATATATGTTCTCTGCAACTGGTATTTGGATTGTTGTTTCACAGGGACCTTCCCCCTTTTTACCAATAGCACAGGTATCCCTGTTCTGGGTTTAATCTGGTAAGATTTTATCTGCCTGACTTCAAAATAGCTGCATTACTTGCAGCTGATTAGGTCAGCCTCAAGGCTTGAATATTAGATACAGTGGATATGTCCACATGACTGGGAAAAAAGCAAATAGGAAGCTGCTTTTATCCTTATTTCCCTCTTCTTGCTCCTTTTGTTTGCCTGGCATGTAGGACATGTAAGTGCAAGTTGAGGGGTTTTTGATGATGGACAAAACACCTGGAGGTCTTGTTTTTAGATTTCAGAAGCTATAGTGTCTGGAGGGTGGGCTAGAATTACATGGCTACATCTGAATTGGATACATGTTGATCAACCTATATTGTATGTGTTCTGTGAGGAGACTGAGCCCCCTGGGTTTAGGGACAGCACTACAGCTCAGTAATGGAAGTGGCTCAGGTGTGTGTATATACATGGACATCTGCTTTAGCTGGATGTATTTATGGACTTTTGCATACACAAATGTAGAGTTTCAGTGAAGAGACAGGTGTTTAATTAATTTCAGTTGCTTTTGAGTTTTAGGGAGCAATCTGCATGTAGTACTGATCTTAACACTGTATCTTGGTAGCATGGTAATTTGGTTGCCATGTGAATACAAATCTGTAGGGGAAAAATTGAAAGCCTGTTATTGTAGTCTACCACATATCCTGTGGTGTTCCCCAGAAAAGATTGCAAATTATATTTTTGCATATTAAAAAAAAAAAGCAGCTGCTGCCCTTAAAGTCACAGATGTACTCTTAAAAATGTTTTATAATACACTTGCAGTAAATATTCTGAGAAGCCAGAATTATTTTTCTGTTTGTATTTCATGGATTACATATTAGCTGTTTGATAAATACCTTTAGGTCACAGAGCTCAGTAGGGAAGCAGAAGAAAAATAAGAGATCCTGGAAAGATGCCATTTTCACAGGCATTTATTGAAATAATTTCTGTAAGGGAATGAGTAAGGGTGAGCTTGACCTACTCTGCTGGGCTGGTGTGAGGGCTCCTTGGAACTTGAGTAATTATTATGAAGTTACTTTTTCCAGAAGAAGAGTTGAGCTACAGCTTGAACTCCTGTGCCCTTATTTGCAGAACATAGCACATCCTTAAGGACATTTTGTTTTTTAATGATTCACATGGCAATAATGTCTGTGTTTTGAGAAATGGGTAAAATGCATAAACCTTGGTGCAAAGCTGCAGATAATGCTTCAGTGCGAGATTCAAGTTTATAATGTCAGGTTAACTGTGATATGCTGCTGTTGCTGCCTTTGTATTGATCTTTGTTGTCAAGTAAAACTGGTTCACTTTACTGTAGATTGACCCAGTACTTCTGCTGACTCTGGTTTTGTGTGTTTGACTGTCAATCCAGTGGCAAGGACAGCTAGGATCACAGCCAGCCTCACAGAGGGCTCTGATGGCTTGAGGCTTCTTTGGTGGAGGGCATGGTAATACTATTTGAATGTTTTGTAATGACTGGTAAAGCAATTTGGTATGGCAACAGCTGGTATCACTTGTTTTGAGTCTGTAATGCTACTGTGTTTATATCTGTAAAAGATTTTACATGTACATGTTAAATGATTATAATAATGAGGGGTAAGTGAATCATAATGAGATTATTTTCTGATATATTTCTAGGAAGAAAAAGATTTTTTTCAATATTAATTTTTTGAAGAAAAGTCACAACTTTTCATATTCCATTCTTTTGCTGGTTCTAATAGGGCAGAGTAAAAAAAAAAATAAAGTGGTATGTATGTTAAATAAAAATGTGTCAAGGAAGAAGCATTTGTGGTGTTCACCGTCACTGAGGCATTACAGAAATGCATAAATTTCACATTGAGGTTAATAGGACAGCAGCTTTGTTCCTTTTGTTGCTACACGTGCCCTAAGTGGGGCACAAGTGACATTGACAGAAGCAGGCAGTAGTTTGGGTGTTAGTAAAAGCCAGTGGAAACAGGTGGTGACATTCTGCCACCTTATGTAGAAATGCACTTGGATCAGAGAGATGCCAGCCCATGTTTCTGGTGGGATGCGTGCTGGTACAATCATACCTGGCGTTAGCTGGCTCTGTCATTTGGTGGATTAAGGTTATTAAGAGAGAAGGTGGAACTGGGGAACTTGAGTACTGTGTTCTGAAGTGCCAGAGGGTGATATTTAGTAACAAAATTGAAATGTCTGCAGTGAGAAAATGGGCAATGATGGGAGAAGTGCAGAAGTACGTATGGAAGTGCAGAGGTGCACAGCAAGGTACTCTTTGAAGTGTGTACTGTAGTTCATTTTATAGAATCATAGAATGGTTAAGGTTGGAAGGGACCTTAAAGATCATCAGGTTCCAAGCCCCCTGCTATGTGCAGTGACACCTCACACTAGACCAGGTTGCACAAGGCCTCATACAACCTGGCCATGAACGCCTTCAGGGAGGGGGCATCTACAGCCTCCCTAGGCAACCTATTCCAGTGCTTTACTACCATCTTGCATTACTTGAGGGCTACCATACACATAAGATTTTTGAAAAAAAGGTTTTGTGGGAATAATTCATATTATTGCTTGTATTATTTGTAATATTGAGAGCAGACCATACTTCTGAAAAAATTATGGCAAACCTTTCCTCAACTATGTGTTCCAACAGCAGAACTGGAATGTTCTGTGTGTATTTTCCTTGCCTTTTGGTGAGAAGCATTAGACCAGCTTTACTTGGCTTCAGCTCTGTTTCCCTGATAGTGTGTTCCTCCAGATGAGCTGAGGCACAGGTGGTTGTTTGCAGACCTGAGGTCTCTGAGGGTGGCTGCTGGGTCTGCTTGGTCTTGCTATGGCTACCTGCATCTGCTGACCTGAAACCTGGTTCCTACTTGATGCCAAGGAGTTGGAAGCAATGTGAGGTCTTCTGTGTTTTGGGCTCGCAGAGCTATACTTCCTGTCCCAATGTAATTTTTTTTTCATTCTAAAAATCTGCTTAGACTCTCAATATAAGGAAAATGGGAGTTTAGGATGAATTTTTGTCTATGAAAACTAGTAATATAATAGAGAATGTTGTCCCTCATCTCTGGAGTCAGCTTGTGTGTATTTTAGTACATGTCCACTTTATATCTCTGGATATCCTGCGTATGAACAGGTTTTGAGTCCAGTTGATCTTCTTAGGCTAGATTCTGTTGAATTCTTCACAAAATACATAATCTAATTATTTTTAAAATGTTGGTAGGGGGCTTTCTGGGAGGACAGTTTTCAACTGAGTATGTATCAGTGTCCCTTGTGCTGAGCCATGTGTTGAGCACGCTGGCAGGAAGGAAGGGAGGTGTGTGCACACATACTTGTCATTACTTTTGCTCATTTTAACAGGAAACTGTTTTTGCTGGAAAATCTTAAAGGTACTGTGTTGGAAAAGTTGCTCCTCTTTGCTGTGCTTAGTTTTCCAATTACAGAATCACAGAATTATTGAGACCTGAGATCATCAAGTCCAACCTATGACCTGACACCACCACATTGGCTAGCCAATGGCACTAAGTGCCACATCAAGTCTTTAAACACCTCTAGGGATGGTGACTCCAGCACTTTCCTGGGCAATCCATTCCAATGTCTGATCACCCTTTCCATGAGGAAGTGCTTCCTAATATCCAATCTAAACCTCCCCTGGTGCAGCTTCAGGTCATGGCACTCTTTATATCAAGATATTTTGACATGAAAAACTGGCTTTTAGAGTAGACAAAGTTTTGCATTATTTTATTTTAGTTAGAGTCTGTGTGTTTTTAGGGTACTGTAATGAAGAGTCATACTTTATGTTATAGACAAAAGCCAGGGAATCAGTGTTTGAGCATGAAGTAAATACATATATGCCCAGCAGTATATTTTGCATTAGGCACTTTTTACAGTGAACAGTAGTGTTTAAGAAGTGGGTATGCTCTTGAATTAGTAATGACACAAATTAGCATCTATGTACATGATGAATTCTTCCTGTAATGTGAAGAACTTGTCTTTTCTTTTTTTTTGGGAGAGTGCGGCAGGGAGCAGTAGGATGGTTATAAGTTTGTGGATTTTTTTTATCTTCTGGTAGCTTGCATATCATAAAACTTTTAAGCTTCTTTTTGGTTACAGTTAAAGCAAAAACTAATAAATGTGGTACTGTAATATATGAAAGACATTTATGAGACAAGCTGGAGAGGGAAAAGTTTTATTAATTGGTATATTTTCCATTATAAATACAAGGAGATGTTAAAAGAGATTTACATACCACATAGCTTCAGCTGATCTAATTCGGTCTCAAGATGTGTTTGGGAGAGACTGCTGTGCAAATCCTGAAAAATTAATAAAAACTAAAAACCCTGGGTACAAACCTTGTTCAGCCTTATTCTGGGAAAAGCAGTGTATGTGATTTTCCTTCTAGAAGAGAAAATAAATACAGCCATGGCTGTGAGAGCTACTCTGTGTTGAAACTTGGCTGATTGGTGAGGAATAACTGTACAGAAAAGAATGTTATTTGCCACAAAAGGCTCCTTTTATTGACGAACTGTCTCTGTGCCTCCCTCGAAGACTGAGATCAGAGCAGAGCCTGGAACAGAGTCACCATCTAATTGGAGCTTGCTGAGAAATGTCGTGCCTTTTTTTTTTCAGCTTGGAACAGTACACAGAGAATAATGTAGCTCCAGGGTAGCAAAGATTATATCCAAGTTTTTTCCAGTGGCCTAGCCAGACCTGAAGGAGTTTACTCTTCCAGCCAATTGCCTCCTGAAAGCCTTCCAATTTCCAACTTTCTTTTCTTCTCATAATCACTGTTAAAAAGCACTGGAATGTCATCATTAGCATTTGTTCTTAAAAGAACACTGCCAGTAGTAACACAACTGAGAGGCATTTTCATTTGGGGTAGATGAGTTGCTGCTTACACAAGACATGAAACACTCTAAAAAGGTGCAGATAAATCTTGTGGTCTAATACAGGTAAATCTTCATGTTGTGATTGGTTGATGTTTGAATGGCATGAGCTGAAACTTCTAGTAGTGAATCTCACATCTTGGAAGCTTTTGTGTAAAAGCAGATGCATTTATTGGTATTATTCAGCAAAATCAGCCTGTACAATTCAGTCTTGTTTTGGCTTGAATGCTATAAAATCTTATGAATAGAGAGCATCCCAGTTTTTGGTTTATTTATTCATCCCCATGGATTATTTTAGTCCCAGTGCTTGCAACATCCCACATTTTAGAGATATTAATGTAGAGAAATCTCAAATGGTAACTCTAGAACTAGGTTTAGTCATATGGTTTTCCAAATGTAAGATTGTATCATGGCTCCTTCGCATAAATCATGATAATTTAAAATAAAGTTTAAGAAAACAGGTAATAATGGTGAGAGATTGCTTTCTTCAGTCTTGTGTCTGTGCGTTCTGTTTTTTAAAGTAATCTTTGGGTTTTTTGCTTTATTTGATTCCTGGCAGATGAGGGAGATCCTCCTGGCTGAGATATAACTCTTATGAACTCCTGAGTGAATTGTAATAACATAGTAATGTTTAAGGGAATATTTTCATTACTGTAAATTTAAATAGCTACGTACTGTTAATAGGGGGGAGCAGCCCACCAGAGTAAAAGAGAAGCATAAAGACACAAGGTGCAATGAGACTTTTGAAATTTATTTTGGCAGGTTTTTCTCAGTTCAGTGTTGGGGAAACTTATCTCCCAGTCTGTGCCTGGAAAATACTGTTTCTGTTTCTCTTCCTCCAGATTATATTAGCTCATTCGTACCAGGCTGGTGCACTGAAAGCTAGAGCAGCTATAGTAATAACATCTCAGGTGAAGGTGGTGTAGAGGAGGGTGGCACAGCCCTGGTATGGTGGCATGGAGCCCCACTATTCTCCACCCACGTTGGGGTGCACCAGAAGCACTGCCCTTGACATCTCCACCGAAGCCTTCCCTTCTGTCACGTCACCTGTGCTTCCCATTGCTGTTGTTTTCGCTTTCAACAGGCTTCCGGAAAACGTGTAGGGCTTAATCAAGCATTACTCCTGGCTTACATTCTTTTAATTTTTTGATAAGCAACTTTGTGGCATTTTTGTTGTTTTCCACCCACCAGGCCATACCAGGTAGTTGTCAGTGGAGAAAAGATGGCAAAGAGGTTAACTCATTGGTGTAACGCCTGGTCAGCTGCAGTTTCCTCTCTGGCATGTGCTTGACGGGGCAGTGCTTTTCCTACCGAAGCTGCTTTAAGGAACTCAGAAAAAATAACCTTCAGGGAAGAAGAAACATGGACTAATCTCATTTTGAAGTGTATCAGAGTCATGAAACAAGTATGTGACACTGTCTCTTTCCTTAATGATAGGAGAGGTTGTGCAGTGGTGGTGATAGCCTGTGGTTCCAGAGGTAAGGGGAAGGAAGGAAAGTAATTTCACCAGATTATTTCAGAACTGTTTAAGTCTGCTACAAGTGTGTTACTCATTTTAGACTTCAGTGCTTTCTTGAATCCGCATCAGAGCTTTGGCAGTGAAAACTCATCCAACTTTCATTGTTCAAAAGGAAGGAAATAACATCTTATTTTTCTGATAGAATCAGATCTGCTCCCTGCGCTGCAGCCCACGTGCACTGTTATAAAAGCAGCGACTGTGTTGGTTTTTCCTGTTTGTGTCACAGCAGAAGCTTTGGTGCCTGTTGCTCAGAAGTTAGTTACTACAGCACCCATCCTTCATCCTCTCATGCTGTGTATTGCTGTCTCAGTAGGCTCATGAGTTGAAGACACTTTTTTTTTTACTTAAAATTTTGCCATGAAAGATTTAGTTTCGTCCTTTTCTATTTTTATCTTGCTTAAAGTATTCTGACAAATCTTAAAATGTGGCTCTTTCTGAAGAATTACAGCAGAGTTTGGTGCGATTTTAGAAAGTTTATAGATGTGCCACTGCGATTTGCTGAGGTTTTGTGTTTAATAATTTGGATATTGCTATTTCTGAAGATTTTATAGAACTTATTCTTAAAGCTCGTGGGATCATCTGTTCTGACTTGCATATGAATTATAAGCCAGTAATTTGCATGTATTTATTCTTAAATTGAGCCTAAATGCTCACGTTGGATTAAAGCTTAAAGATGTTTGGCTGAAACAGTCTCCTAGAAAGGGACAAACATCAAAACAAATTTAGTTCCTTGTGTATGGAGCATCAGAGCCTAATTATCCTTCCCTTTTTTCATCCAAATTTATAATTAAGGTTATTCTGCTTTCATTTGCCACTGGTTTGGTTATGTGCTAGATTAGAGAGAGCTGTCAATGCTTTTTCTTTCCCCCCTGTGAAGGTACATGTGAACTGCAGGTGCCTAATAGCTTCCTTTTTCATGAGCTAAACAGTTTGAACTCAGAGTCTAATTTGAAGGCACTTTCTGCAGTCCTCCAGTGATTCCTGTAATGTTCTTCTACACTCACCTGAACTTTTTTCTTATCCTTTAAAAAAGTGCAAATTGAGCTTGTATTCTATATTTTTGGTCTCAGTAATGCTTTTTAAGATCATGTTTTGAGATTTAAAATCTTGCCTGGGCTTTAGCCCAAGTCTGTAACCAAACTGTTTTACAGCTTGTTTGTTTTTTTTTATGACCATAATTGAAGGCAGCTACTGTGGCTGTAGGAACTAGGTTTCTCATTGTGTACAGGGTGAATCTCATGTGATTATCATCTTCTGGTGTTTGTCTTAAACTTCAATGCAGTTATGTACCAAATTAAGTTATATGCAAAAACTTCTTTTTCCTTGGAGAGACAGTGAATTTATTTCAGTGTGATAAATCAGAATGCCCCTTATAATCACTGATATTTTGGCAGACTGCTAAACAAGGAAGAGAATGCAGTCCAAGGTATATTTATATGTATTTGTAAGTTTGGTCTTGCCCAAATCCTCTGAAACTGTGAATTCTGTTAGACACATGATCTCTTAGCTGAAGTATAACTGAGGCTGGCTTTGCTTTACCGAACAAAAAATTACATTTGATTTAAATATGCACATCTGTTTAACTGGAAAGAAAATCTACAGAGAAAGTTTTTTGGTTTTTTTTAGACTGTTTATGAGACAGTAACTTTTTCTTAAAAGCTAATTTTGGGGTGCAGGGTAACTAATAGAAAAAGTACCCACTTTAAATGTTTAAATGTTCTTTCTTTAGAGTAACAGTGTGTTGCTTCTGTGAACTTAAATCTCTGTCTTTGATTATTCTATTATAAAATGAGTAAATCTTTCCTATTGTGGCTATTTTTTATGACACTTTTCAAATAGTAGAAAGAACTGCAGATAATACTAAAGATGTATGAATATATAATTTTCTTTAGGATGGAAGTAATATTTTGATGGACATTGCCCTTTGGTGATGAGTTACTAGTTTCAGATAGGTGTCTATAATTTGATTTCTTTCTTCTGTAACACAGTTTCATTTGTTGATGACAGATTTGTAAGAATTCTTTGCCAAATTGAAAAAGACTTTTGTTTTCAAGTTGTACAATAAATTAAGACATCTAAGATCAACCAGAGACTGAAATCTTACGTATTGTGATGCTTCATCCATTCTAATGGTCCTGTATGTCAGCAGTGGTGGCATGGAGTAGCATGGTCCCACGGGTGGCCTGTGGAATGCTCTTATTTGCCTAATGTATTTCCCTGACAGAGCTGGGAGTGGTCTGTACCTGGGAGCAGGTACACAAACAGCACCTTCTTCTGACCATGAGACCCTCTGCTTTTCCTCAAACGGAGGTGGGGACCCATCACCTCTTAGCAGCACTTGTCTTCTTCTGGCTACCTTGTGCTGGGTGACCTACACTGGCAGGCTTTCCTGCTCCCTGTGCCCATTTTCTCCTCTTATTTTCTTGCAGGCGGTTAGAGAAAGACAGATGGATGTGTTTGATGGCTGCTGTTGCTGGGGAGGATGTGAGAGAAGGGATGTGGAGAGAAGAGGATGTGTGGTGCTTTGTGAGGTTCAGCGGTAGAAAGGGCCACTGCCTGGGAGTAGGTAGCTGCTTCTCCCAAGATGGTTCAAAATTGCTGGTCTTGCCTTTGCAGCTGCTGAGGTTGGATATTACTGGCCTTCTTTCAGTTCCTGTCTGATGAACAACAGTTTATCCAAGAGCCAGTGCTTTTTGGTAGTTCATGTTTTTTTTCAGAGAGTTTTAAGTCCTCTGTTGGTTTACTGCTTCTGCATAATAGCTTTTCATAACACAGGAATCTTAAATAGTTGCAACATGAGTGCAAGATGTGGCAATTGGTTTTCTGTTCTTTTCAACCCTGCAAGCAGACTGTAAGGATGTACTAGGTTGTCACTACTCCTCAAGCAGATAATTTTCTAGGCCTGAAGGAAAGGTATGCTTGTCTGTTTAGGGGAAGGGTTTTGTCAGCTGAATTCAGTGTAATGTTGCTGATCCTATTCTGTTAACTGAATTTGCACTGCTGTACTTTAAAAGATTTGCAGAAAAATTATCTGTAGTGGTTTTAAAAAATTTGCATTTTTTGTTTATGGTGATGTATTGTGCTGTTTAATAAAAGATGAAGAGGATAATAAAAGACAACATCTTTTGCCATTTTGAAATTCTGGTTGCCCTTTACTTAATGAATTGCATTCTGAATTCAGCTTAATGGAAAAACTGTCCTGAAATGAAAAACAATTTTAACAGTACTATCTATCTCAATGGATGATTTATTTTTTTTTCTTCTCTCTGTCTAAACAAGATGCAGAATATAACAGAAAAAGATTCTTTCTAATTCACAGTTCTTTCATGTCAGAACTCTGAGTAGTAAGATGACCTTCCTAGAATCTTCTCCAAGCTTGGCTGCAAACTGTAATTTCTGGGGAAATAAAAATAGCTTTACCTTGAAATCCCTGTATTTCTTTTTCTTTGTGGTTTTTTATAATAAAAACAGTAAGCCTCCTTTTCAACAAGGAATTGCTCTTTTGGGTTTCTCAGTTCTTCCTGGTGAGTAGAAAGATGATGTTTATTCTGGGAGTTATGTCCAGGTACCAGCAGGATGTCAGGCTGTTCACTTCATGGGCTGCAGAATGCAGGGACATGGAAAGGACACCAAGAGACCGTAAAGGCAAAGAACACAAATAGAAAGTACAGTTGAAGAGATGTGTGTGGTCAGGAGAAAAAAGCAGGGAAGTGGAAGACGTAGTAAATTAGTAAAGGGAAAGGGAGAAGGGAGTATGGTGTTGGACAGGAGATGCTGTGGACAGAAGAACTGGACCTCTGGGCAAAAAGAATGTTTTGTTTTCCTAAGACCTGGGTCTTAATTTCCAGTTTTGCTGATCTGTGACAGAAATATGGAATGGAAGTGAGCGAAATGTAGAGGCCTGGGATAGTCACAATGTATCAGCTCATATGTATTCTCGCAGAAATGCCTGCATCACATGCTAGAGAATGTGTATCTACATATTAAGGGAGTGTCAGGAACTAAGGTTGAGACAGATTTTTACGATTTTCTTTCTCTGTCAGTGGCTGTGTGCTTTCAAGTGAATGCAGACATAGAAGAGTTTTGACTAGTGGAGTGGAATTTGGGAACAAATAAATTCAATGGATTTTAACCTCAATAGAGAAAATAACATTCACAGAAACTTGTATAAGCTGTGATAGATTCAAATAGATTGAAATCTTTAACCTGGTAAATATTTTTAAGGACTTTTTTTTTAAGAAGTTGTCACAACAAAATTAATTTGTGAAGTATCAAGAAAGTACCAAATTTCTGTATCTTGACCATTTAAAACATTCTGGCCCTAGACTTATTTACATTCAGCTGCAACAACTGTATGCTTTAATAACATCTAATCTTGCAAATCCATCTATCTGCAGATGGTCGTGTATTTGTTTTATAAGACTTAATTCTTCTATAATTACATATAACAGGCCATGCTCCTGTGCTTAGCAATGGCTTTGGGGCATGATAGGAAGAAACTGGTGGTAAATGGATAATTCCGGACTTCTTGTGCACAAAATTCTCAAGCTGCTTTATCTGTTTTAATCCAAAAGCAGCCCTTAATCTGCTGTTATTATCTGCTATTAATCTGTCTAATCCCAGAGATGTGTAGGTGCAAAAGATTTGTGTGCCAAAATAAGCCACTTGAGAAGAAGGATAAAAAAGTGGGCATCAAGATGGATTTTGTTTTACAACAGCTGCTTAAGTATATGAACTTGATCTATTAAAAATAATGAGAAAATCTGTGTATGCTATTGGATAATCATAAATGTTTTCATGCTATCCTTTATTTCTTTGTTTCCAGATTTGAACATGGAATTCAACCCATCAGATCATCCACGGGCCAGTACAATATTTCTCAGTAAATCACAAACAGATGGTAGGTTACTGAATTTATTACAGTATTTGATATTGTAGTTATCTCTAAACCCTTTATTAGAATGCATGTGGTAGTATTTTAATATATAATTCCCCTCACAAAAAAAAGGAGCTTTTATAGGCAGCATGTTAAAGTTGAAAGAAGTGACACCTTTAGTTAATTACTTTGTCAGAACTGTAGTAGAAAGTGCAGGTTTGAGTCCTATCATGTCCTGAAATTGTAAGTTGCAAATAGTCACTGGATCAGAACTACAAATATAGGTAAATCCAAAATACTATGTGAAACTGGTAGTTTTTTTAAAACTCTGAACATTGAGCCAACTTCTGGGAAATGTGTGAGGAATGTATGCTTGAGAAAATGCCTGTTTATATTAGTTTGAGAAGACAGTTTCCTCCAATATAGCTGATATTGTAAATGAGCTCAGTACTAGATTTTAATAACAAAACAACCCACCCAAACATCCTTTGTTCTTCTCTCATTATGAATTTTATATAATCATGTATTTGGATATTGTAATTTTTTTTTTATTAATAAACAAAATGATCCCTCTGGAATTACATCTATTAAGCAAGCCTCTTGATAGAGTTAGTAGAATAGAGGCCATTTACTTTGCCTTTTTCATTCTCTGTCGGACATGTATGACATGTTGTTTTAGAAGTAGATGAATAATCAATGCAAAGCACATCATTTTATGCCAAGACTTTCAAAGTAGTTTCTGTGTGGTAATTCTGACTGTTCTGTATTAATTCTTTGTCCTCCTTTCTGCTGCTTATAGGTACCATTTTTTATTTACATAGTAAAATACAGTGTCAAACACATCACGTAAAAATAATGTAGTTTTCACTTACTGTGTATTTTTTACTAATTTTTGAGCATGACTAGAACAAAGAGGATATACATTTAGTCCCTAATTGAATAGTGATTATGTAAGTGCCTCTTTCGCCCTTCAGATTGTCCTTCTGAATTCAGCCCTGGTTCTGTCAATGCCTTATTCCGCGATTTATCATTCTAATCTGATTTGGTAGTCTATAAAATTAATATGGTAATATTGCCATAGTACACTGTATTGTTGATTGATTATGAAGATATGTCTGGTTTATAGGGTTTTTAAATAGTTTTTTGATACTGTATAATCCCATACAGATACTATATGTTTCTTGTTAACAGCTTCTTACAAAAAAAACCCCAAACAAAACAAAAGCCCCAGTCCAAACACTAAAATTTTGACCGGGCCTGATAATAATTCTTACTTGTAGTAATAGCTGTTAAATTATTACAGTATGTAGTTAATTATAAGTATTTTATTTAATGATAGTTTACACTTATACTAGAGTTGATCTATGAAACTTCATGCTAATTAAAGTAATATGAAGAACATATTTTTGAGTGAGAACAATGAATTTAGTGAAACAATATAGAGACATTATTAACAGGAGTGTAAGATCTGTTCACTTCTCTGTGATCATGGTGGAACAAATCTGAAGCCTGTTTTGTTTGTACAGAGGAAAAAAGATTCTGGAAACATATATCTGTTGATGTATTGCCAAGAACTATCCCATTCTGGTGGGACAAGTCACAGTAGTAACGGTTTTGCTTGTCTGTACTTTGTGGGACCAAGTGAACTGTAGGAGTTCTCACACTATTCAAGGATGTTGCCTAACACCAAAATGCAATAAAATGCTTGTTAAGGGGAAAATAAGGTTGCATAAGGTTGCATTCTGACAACCTCCTGTGGAGCCTAGGGGACTCCCAGTACTTCTTAATTCAGTGTGGGAGGGGGAAAGCTCAGCTGGCAATGTTGAAAACACCGAACTGGGGTGTGTAGCTGCCTCTCTCCATTACCTGTATAGTGTTGGGCTAGCAAACCTTCTTGTTGACTGTGAATAAAAATATTTCTATAGACTAGAACTGAAGAAATTTAAAATATACATACTGGAGAGCTGAGATACATCAAGACTCAAGTTTTCATCCAGAATTTGGCTGTCACTCTTGAGTGTTCACCTTGTGTTTCTAAAAGCAGGAGAGAACCAAGTCCATCACTATGTGTTAAAGTGACTTAGCGATGTTACTTTCAGGCAGTTCCACATTTGGCTTTCCAGTAGCCCTGTAGTTTTTCAGCCTCACTGGTAATCTTGTAGCACTGTCCTGGCATAGGAGCTGTGCTTGAGCGGCTTGTGATCAATGTGTGAATGAAGAGCAATGAGCTGATTACCCCAAATACAATGAGGCAGGACATGGAATCACTGGATATTACATGGTCTGATGGTTCCATTGTCCTGTGAAGACTGAATGCCATGCTAAGCATCTAAATCTGTTCTGTCCCTCTTAGTAGGTAGGCTGAATGCATCCTTAACTACCTGAGAGTTCAGCACATCTGTAGAAAAGTTGAAGACACAAATATTAATTCAATTCCTAATGGAAGTAGCTTTTCTAAATGTTTCCAACTCTTTGTGGGAATTTTCTAGCTGCTCAATCTTGTATTAGTAATTCTCCCTGTTTAGGGAGCTAATAAAGAGTATAATCTTTCATGTCTACCTTCTGTGAGTGCTTTAAGCAAATTCTCCCGTTTGCTGAGTTTGGCCTGTAAGCAGGGGGATTTAGGTGACTGAAAAGCTGTGCACTATTTAGTGTGTGGTTGTGGTTAAGCCAGGGTTTCCAAACATTAGCACTCCAATAATGTAACTTCCTTTCCTTGTAAGAGCAGGAGGGCAACGGTTGCCACATTAGGGTGCTGGTAATGGTCTTTTCTGAAAGTGGGTTACAGTTGTCCAGCTCTTCTAACTTACATTATGCTTTACACTTTCAATGTACTGGCAAAATTTTGCAGTATCAATGTAACAATGGGCTTCAGACAACAAGGATTTTGAAACTGTAATAAGTAGTAAATAGAAGTTAAGTAAGCTGTGCTTACTCTTTGTTAACTGTGACTAGTCTCCTGTCTCATAAAACAAAAAGAAATTATTTACAAACTCCCAGAATCTGAGACATTTTTACAATGTAATCCTCAAGGATTTTTGTCTTTGATCCTAAGATGGGTAACATTAAGGTAGTCTATAGAAATTGCATAAATAAAGTTTCTATTACAGCTCAATGAAGAATACATAAACATATATACACTCATGTATGTATGTGTGTATGTGTGTTTTCTTATTCTTTCCTTTCAGGATAATGTATTTTCCTACTACTTCAAAAGCTCAACAGTAACAATTGAAAGTGCCAGCAGAAATAGGAACAGGTCATTGCCCTTAAACTGAAGAAAACTAAGACAAATTTGGCAGCATCTCAGTTTCTGGTTGAAGAGTTCCATTCCAACTTTAAAGTTTCAAAATGTTAGAGAGAAAGTAGAAGCTTAATTGTTTAAACTGACTAAATCTGTTCAGCTTCATTTCATCAAAATCCCATGCTTGAAAGCCAAAAGCCTGGAGCTGCAGTTGCAGTTAGTTTTGTTGTTTATGCTACAGAATTACGGTTAGTTATAACACTGTGGTCTGGTCTGCTGAAGACCATACTGTTCTGGGTGAGCACTGCAAAAAGTCTTTTAAAGGACTGAAGTGATGGAGTTACCTCTTTACAGTCATTTTAGCTTGTCAGAAGTGGCCTTTTGCCTTGTGCAATAATTGTCTTTCCCTTGTTTAAAGGGAGGGCTGAGATCACAAAAGTGGTGACAATATGGGTTTCTGCCTTGCCCAGTTCCCTATTGGAATATGTTCTAGAAAGAGTAGGGCCTTATGCTAGGGCTGAGTGGGCCAGAAGCAAGAAACAGAGCTGCTGCCTTGTCCCTCATGGGAGAATCCAGGCTAACTGAATTTCTGTTACATGGGGAAAATGAGAAAAAGGAGGTCAACGTGGTGCTTAGAAGAATGTGCAGCACAAGTAGTGCTTGAGGAGGGGGAAGGGAGTGGGTGTGTATAAATACATTAATATATTCTTCTGCAGATTGGAAATAGCAAATGGCAATGAGCTGTGAGTGAAATTCCTGCTTTGATAAATAGATTATTGTACTTTCATGGTGAATTGAATAATATTATGGATACAAGGGAAAATGCAGAAGAGAAAAACCAAGGTAGGGGGGAAAAATGTGATGAAAACAGAATTTGTAGTGCTTATGCAGGCTGTCTTTATAAGGTATTTGTCCATGAGAACTTGGTATGTGGTATAATTTTGATTAAAACAGTTAAATACTGAACTGTGTTCACAGTTTTGCAGTTAATAGATGTTAATTTTCATTTTTATACTTAACTAAGTTTAAATGCAGCTTAGCAGAATTGTTTACTGCCTCTACATTGCAGTATTCAATACTAGACAAATCTTTTGGCTGTTCTTAGAAGTGAGTATCTATCAGCATTTTGTTGTTCTCTTTAGATTGCTTATGTCCTTGCTGGTGATAAAAGCAGTGTGTGGAATTTAAATGTAGGTCACTGTTTTAGCAGGGTTTTAAGAAGTTTATTTACTTGACAATCAGAATTTTCCTGCTGTTCCTGTTTAATTCTGTTTCTTGTACAATGTCCATATTTGTGGATCTGAGCATGTGCTAAGTGACATGGCTAACATCTGTCATGTGTGATTCTCCTTTCTGCTCCCTGGGAGGAAAATTATGTAAGGATTTTTAAAAGTTTTTTCTTATTTTCTTTTCATTTTATGTCTGCATTGAACACAATTATTTATTAGTATTCACACATGCAGCCTTGTTTATTTGAGATTGCTTGCTTATAAAAAATCACAAATAATGGCTTCTCATCCAACAGGGAATGGACAGGCTGTCCCACCATTATAAGCACTCTTATTTTGCTAAGTGCATTGGGTTGCATAGCTTTTATATCATGGTGCACCAAGGTGCATTTAATCACCTACAGCATGAAACCATTATTATTTTAACCCTGCAGTTTGATTTATGTGTTAGTTGCCTCCAGACTTGTATCCTAAATGCTGTGGTATTTTCACTGGAACAGAGCTCCACAGGCTCTCTATGGGGTGAGTTAATTGGGAAAATGCTTTAAAAAATTAAAGAGTATATTTCATCAGCTGTAATAAACATTTGCCTGACAATTGAGACTCTATACATCTATCTTCCTTGTTGTTGCTGTTTACTTTCTGAATATTTTGACTAATTGTGGCTTTGACTTGCATCCCTTTGCTTGTTGTGGCTCATTCATACATGCCAAAGTAATATATTTTTGTTGTCACATCCGACATAAGTAATAGTTTCAGGCTTGAACCTGATCGTTATAGAAGGCAGTGGTATAATGTATATAGTTTCAAGGCTCCTCTTTGGGAGTTAGTGCACAGTAAGCTATGATGAGACTTTGCTCACTCTGTAGCATAGCTCTTTAGGTGCTTCCATACCTGCAAGGTGGTGTAGGCCACTTTGCAGCAAGGTGCCTTGCAGGAAGGCACTGGTGGCTCAGGAGTACCCACCCACACAGAGAACTGGTGAAGGATGGCTAACCCATTGCTCGCTTGGACAGCAGCTTATTGCATATTAACTTTCCCATGCAGACCAACACCTGGTGAAGTACCCAAATGGATGGGAATTTTAATCCATCACCACTCTACTGAGCGCAAATGCTTTTCTGCATACAGATATATGTGCCTTCTGTTTTTGATATATAAATACACTTGGTTAGTGCAAAAGCCATTATAATGTTGCACATAGATAGTTTCCTGTTCTTTTTATTATGAATGGTATATAAGAAGCTTACTCGGGAAAAATAGTCATGTAATATTTCTATCATATTTTGTGTTTTTGCAGTGAGAGAAAAACGCAAGAGTCTCTATATAAACCACGTAAGTGAAAATGCCTCGCTATGCAGCTTTCTCCTTGTTGTCTATATTATACAGTAAATAATAGTTATCACACATGATTTCCATATTGGTGAGG
Source organism: Chaetura pelagica (assembly GCF_000747805.2). Classification (NCBI taxonomy): domain Eukaryota; kingdom Metazoa; phylum Chordata; class Aves; order Apodiformes; family Apodidae; genus Chaetura; species Chaetura pelagica. The sequence continues at coordinate 7,041,092 of NW_009970726.1, forward strand.
GGGTGCTGGTGCTTCAAATGTCTGTTCTGCGTCAGGATCCAGAAGTATAGGTCTCGGCTACTGAGTTAGTGGAACAGATCCATTGGTTGAAGACAGTATCGTGCTCACAACCAGTGTGTGTAGGTAACTGGTACCTGAGACAAAGAGCTGCACACATTACTATGATTTTAAAAGTTATTACAAAAACTCTCAAAACTTTAAATTACATTTGTCTGCAAGTTTGCTTTGGCAGAGAGCTGCAGCATTTGGTATTTACACAGAGGTTCTTAAGTGTCTGACCAGTGTTGATGCAATGTAAATGTGGATTGACATGTGGTATATGCTGAGTATGAAGATGAGGTCTTGATATGCTTGTGTACCCTGGGCATTTTTCAGTTAAATTATCTTCTGCTTGAATTAAATTCTCTGTGAAGCTGAGAGCAAATATCTTGCAGCCTGTTTTGGGTACAGGACCAGGTTCTTTGTCCCCGTTGGTATTGTTTGTATTACTGAAGCACCTGGAACCAGTGCGGTTCGCAGTATGTTAAGTGTTATGCTGAAAAGTCTGGAGTCACGCCTCAGTAAAACCGAGGACGGAAAGAATTAATTGTCTCCCAAATGGTATTTGCCTTTAGGGTGAAATGGAGAGAAGTTCTCCAACTTTCTCTATCTGGTTATACAGGCCATAATTTCGTTAATAATTCTTAAGCTGGTACAGCTGCTGGAAGAAGCAGATGTGGATTATAGCCTCTGCATCCCTTTGTGTTGGAGAGAACATTTGTGCACCTCCAGGTAAACTGGATTGGGGCATGAATGCACAAGTTCTGCACAGCTAAAAGCGAAAATGGATCTGCCCCTAAATGTGATTCACTTCAGTGCTTCTCCCTGTAGAAAGAGAGGGAGGCACAGAGGCAGGAGTGAGCTGCTGAGCAGCAGCATACAAGGCAGGACTGTTTCATTTGTTGGCAGAACTGGTTTGTGCTGAGTGTTTCTGAAAATACTGCATGGCTTCAAAAGCAAGCTGAGAATTCCAGTTTTGCAAGAGTTAAGATTTGAGAAATAATGAGATAACTGTGAGGCTTATAAAAGCCTTAAAGTTGACTCCATGAGGTTGGCACATATTCTCAGTGCTTCTCATCTTCTGTGCTCCCATAAAACATTTCCATTGTTTACAGCACATGTGAGAGCAGTTTGGAGTGCAGTTGGATTGTTATAAAGTGACTTGTAAAGGTGATGCACTGGGTTCCTGTGAACTCAATAATGTGTGCTCAGTAGCTTCTAGTGTGCCTCAAGCTTGGAATGTTTAATGCAGAAAAATAAATATTTAGATGCTGCAAAGCAAAGTATTAACTGAGTTTATGTGACAGACCACTTTGTGTTACAGATGAAATTCTCATGTCTTCTGAATTTGTTCATGTAATGTAAAAGATGAGTTCTCCACTGGTCAGTCTACAAGCGTATTCCTCTGGCAGACTGAGCAAAGATTACTATTACAAATGCTTCCGGAAGCAAACTATTGCAGACCCTAGGATAAAACATTTTTTAAGCAGTGCTGGAGCTGTTGCAGAAAACAGAAGGGTGGTCATATAACTGAGGAATTGTGTTGTAGGGAGCTCAATGTAGCAGCTTCTGCAGTTGGTACCCTAAGCAATGTACCTCTTTCTAGTTTCTATCATCATTCGAAGCCTTGGCTAAGGTTGCAGCAATGTAAACTTCCCCCAGTAGTCTGGTTTACTGTTACCTTAAGTCTGACTTGCTTTATACTTCAAAGTAGTTCTTCTGAATTACAAAGCTAAAAATAGCTTTATGAGGCTGAAGTCCTTATTGTGGTTTTCTCTGTGTGTGTCCTTACAAGTCAGTTAAGTTTTTTAGCCAATACTCATAGATAAGCTATGTTTTCAAATGTGGCCTATGATATATGAAGCTGTTACTTCAGCACACCTGTGCATATTCATCCACCACCTCATAAATATTCAGTTTGCTAAAGCTGATGCACAAAACTGGTGATCATTTTTTAACTGGTTGCTGTGGCCTTTAACTGGGAACTGTGTTTAGGTTTGTAGACTGCGGAGAACCATCATCATTTTCTGAGTCTGCCTTGTTTGAAGAAATTTTAGGAAACAGTTAAATGTAACAATTTTGTGTGAACATTTGTAGGTAGTATTTACATGATAAGGAAATGTATTATATACCCTATTCGTTTATCAGTTCTTTTCCAGTATTTTTCAGTGTGTGCTAAAGTGCATTCTTAACAGGAGCTATTGCTACTCATCTGTTTCCTTGTTGATGTGAAGTTCTGGGTCCCTACATATGCTCTGGAGGAAACCAGCCAGAGAACATAAATTTTGGAGCTTTGTTTTGTCCTCTTTTTACAGCAACTCACTGGAATGCAGCACTCTTCTCTTTTTTGGCTTTTCAATAACATAATCTCTTTTTTCTTTCTTTTGTAAGTCTTCTATACTTATTTTCCTTTTGTGACATATAAGAAGGATGAGCAACAAAATATTTTTATCCTTTTGTTTGCTATCTTACTGGTTATTTTACAGGCAGAGCTGAAAATCTCTCAAATGATCAGGGTGGCTGGCTAGCAAGAGAAGTATCGAGGAATGTTGTGCTTTTTCTTCCTTAACTGCTTGTCTAGTTTTGTGTAGTAATAGATGAGAATAGTAGTTTATAGAGTTTCAAAATGGTATGTATGGAAAACATAATTTTAATGAATTAATAGAAACTCTTTTTCGTTTAGAAATGCACTTTCTCGTTATAAATACCACTGTTCCTTTCTTATCTGCTCTTGTTTGTAGAATATTTTAATTGGTTGAATAGTTTCCTTTCATCCCCAAATACAAACAGTGGGTTCCTGCTTTGATTTATTATGCTTTATCAAGGGCTGGCAGTTGCCAACTTTCAGATTCACCTTGTCAGTAGGTGTGATGGAAGAAGCCAGCAGCTGTTCTTTTTTTGGGGTGGGGAAGGCAAGGAGAAAGGAATTAGTGGGGGTGACAGGGTGCTATGGAGAAGCTGTCATCTCTCGGTCTTCTCACAGAGCTGAGAAAGACAGGCAACAGCTTGGAGATGGTGCTGGATCCTTTGCATAACTTCTAGCATCCTTGTCGGTGCTGGAGGTTACCTGCCTTCAGGGTACCTGGTGTGTTTGCTTTTTTACACCCTATTTTCATTTCTAAGCAGTTGCAGCACACTTTACTTCCAGTTCCTGTTGAACTGGCAGTTGTTTTTTTTGTGCTGCTTGAATTCTGCTTCAGTGTGCACTTGTCTCTTCTTTTAATCTGATTAGTCAAGCTGCTGAGGGGGATAAAGATGCAGACTGAGATAGAGCCGTTTCCTTTTTCTGAGAGAAGAGATTGCATCAGTGTCTGTGCCTGTACAAGGATAGCAAACAGGAAGACATGTTTTATGGTTTGGGGGGGGATGGTTGGAGAAAAAGTGAATTTTTTTATTATTGTTTACAGTACTTAGTTCTTTGTCCTGGGAGATTATTGGGGTTTTTTTGCAGGGGAAGTGAACAGGGCAGAAGAGGTAAAAGTTGTTTTCTCCATCAGGTTTTTGTAGTAGTTCTCCCTTTTGGACAAGATGAAAATGGTCTGCTTGCTGAAGTACTTTCTTCTTGATAAGATGCATTCTTAAAGTTGAATCTGTGTTTATGAGCAGTAGCACCCAGTAAAAATAAGCAATATTTTTTGTATATTGGAGTATTTCTGAAGGAAGATAAAATGAAGGAAAAGAGAAAGAAGATAAAGGGGAGTAATAAATCTCTTCTGTATTTATTTGTTTTTTTTATTCTCAAGACCTTTCATCAGCTTTGTAGTAACAGCTGCCTTTCAGCATTGCCTAGTTTAGGGATCTGGACATGACTTCTACGGTCTGCTACTTGGCAACTGGATGTTTAAATCCCAGCAGACTAATACTGTTTTTATCATTCCAAGTAGAAAAGCTAACATCTGTGTGTAGACCAAAATTTTTTCAGCATCCTGGGGAGAAGTTCCTGGGCATCATTCATGTAAGAGCCCTGGTTCCTCCTTCAGTGATTCTAATCAGGAAAGGCTTCTTCCTAGTGGCAGTGCTGCTGATAGGGACTAGCAGAGAACGGGGGTCTTTTGCTATATGTTGTGTGGCACAAGCAGTTTTGTCGTTTTTGCATGCTTGAAATAATGTTGCTCCTCTGTAGCCCCCAAATTTTCCTGTCAGAGTAGAAATGGAGGCTGTTCTACTTCCCAAATGTTAAACTACACGTGGTTGATAATAAAACACTTTTAGCTAGTGATTATAAGAGTAAATATGGTACATGCTGAAATGGGAACATAGTCTAAGAAGTGCTTTAATCCGTGAAAAGCATAAAGCACAGCGTAAAATGTGAAATGTTTTTGTTAAGTGCCTGAGGCTGGCTGTTGTAAAGGTTTGTAATTGATGTCCAAATTCCTTAAGATATTTTAATTAACATTCCTTACTCAAAGAGAACAACAAGAGAAACTGGAAGATAGATTAGAGGCTTCTCAGATGCTCTTGAAGCTTTCCTGTAGATTGCTTAATCTGATCTTTGCTCCTCTCCATTGCAAGATCACAAAAAAATTGTTCTAGAGGGGGCCTTAACAGGCCATTTAGCCCATCTAGCAGATGCCTTATACTGATGCCATCCTTAACAGCTGCTGGTTAAGACACTTTTTCGTACTTCAAATAAGTTAGAATCAACAGGTTCTCTTTAATGGCTTACTTAAACTTACTGTTGAAATACTTTTCCAGTGTTTTTCAACCCCTTGCTTCTTTTCCTATCATATAGAATGAAGACTTTTACCTCTCCCATCAGCCTCAAGACAATAAGTTATAAGAAATGGCAAACTTCTGTAGAGGGAGGAACAAAAAATAACTGTTGAGGTGGAATGAGAGCACACAGGAACGTTCTTTTACAAAGTTGCTGTGTAATACTTGCTGTGCTGGGAGCCTGGTAAAGTCCTTCTGGTCAAGTTGCACAATGCTAGCAATTGTAGATTATGTAAATACAGGCCTTGGAGCTACTCTTAGTGTTCAAAGAAATATTTAATCTTTTCAGGTTTGTAAAACAGGGTGCTTTATCATTGGTTAAGTAGAGCCAGTGTGTACTGTAGGGTAGTTTACCAGTAGTTGCTGAGCCCCCATGAGCTCAGTGGAATTCTGACATAGTTTTCTCTAGTTGACATCAGGAAGGACAAGCTTTGAGAGCTTTGGAAGTGTAGATGTAGTTAGTCTAAGGCATCAATTTGGAACATTATCAAACATTGATGAGACTAATCAACTGAGGCCAGAGTTGAATCATGTCATAGACTGGTCAAATGGGTATTAGTTAAGAGTGGTTGGACTGGATCTTTTTTTGTCAATGTAGAGGTTGGCAGGGAAAGGTAAGCATACAGTGGTGAAGTTTCCTGCAGTTTTTTTTCAGTTGAATATACCCATGTCTAGCCACTAAATGTAGACAGTTGTGCTGTAGCATCGAATTATGCAAGATGAAAATAAATGTAGAGCTGTGCAGAGAATTGTGTTGCATGGCTTGACTGATTTTAGAAGCACTTTATTGGCCTGTAAAATCATGTTTCTTCTGTGAAAAATGTTGTCAGAACTAAAACATGTCCTGAAGCAACATAAGATCCCCAAGATAGGGACCTCCCTTTTCAAAGTCAGAAGTAGTCCTGGTATTTCTGCTGGCTGTTGTAATTTGGCTTCATGTGTACTTGTACATGCCAGTTTTGCCTATTAGCATTTTGGCCAGCCTCTACTGCCTGCAAGCTAATGGGCACATCTCCACAGATGGGTTCAAGCAGGCCTCAAATTTTCCATGAAGGACATACTATTTAATAGTACCTTTTAAAGTTATGTGGTAACTCACACCTGGGTTGATGGAAGAAGAGAGAGTACTATCATTATTTAGGACAGAATCTACAAATTATCTTATGACTGACAGGTGCAAAAGAACACTGAAAAAGGCTGAAGCTCCTCTGCCAAACTGTGAGCTGACTGGCTGAAGGCCAGCTCAAAAGCTGTACAAAACCTGTATAGCTTCATTAGGGAAGTGTTGCACCCAGATGCACAAATCCTGCTGAGCACCAGGGCAGAGTGCCACACTAGTGTGGCTAGAGGGCTTCCAGGGCAGAGATGGCTGTGATACTCCCCTGGTCGATTCTGAGCATGGGGTTTGGTCAGCACACGTCCATCCATTAACCATTTCTACCTCAAAACACCCTGAAAAGACTGTTTTAACAGAAGAAACAGTAACACTTTCCCTTTCCCCACAAACTTTGGTTTAATTTCTGAGTGATGCTAAAATGAAGGCTGAGAGAAGTTAATCCTTGTGTGTATTCTCATTGTGAATTAGTTAGGAATTTGTTGTGATTCCTTTCATAGCAGGTACATAACAGCAGCTCTGCAGAACTTGTAGGATTTTGATGGCAAACTAAACCATTCTGTTTCTTATAAGATATATTTTCTGAAAGCTTCAAGTAAATAATATTGTTGAAACATGCTAAAACAACGGTGATTTGGAAAGTTGAAACGTTTCAGAATGAAGCTTGGAGAAAAAGCAGTGATATTTCCTTAATACTAGCTGTGCAAAGAGAAAAAAACTGCTGGTTTTAAGAGCTAGAAACACCTGGTATTAAATTGAATTTTCATCTCTTAGAGCTTGCTTTGTAACACATGTAAAAGCTTAGCAAGTTATAAAGAAATTTTTTCCATTATGCATCTTTTTCTGTAAAGAAAGAAATGCCACACACCAGCTATTATGTATTCATTGTAACCTGTATTTCCAGCATTTCTTAATGAATGTCTTTGTCTGAAATGAGAAAAATAGCAGCTGCTTCTGGAGTGAAGAGCTACGAGTCTGCTCCACCAAAAGAATCATAAAATGATAGAAATTTGTTCCAGAATTAATCTCAAGCAGTTGTTCAGTCTTGTTTCCTGCCTTAGAACAACAACTTTCAGTGATGGAGATTCTATCACTGCTTAAGTCACTCATGCTATCCTTGCCACTAGGAAGAGGTGATAGTTTGGGGTGGGTGATTATTTGCCATCATCTCCTCTCATACTCTTATTTTTTTGTACTTTAGTATACACGTACTCTTTTTTATCCTATCCAGAGGGTCGTGGAGAACAACATTCCCTTCTTTGGAACTGCCTTCAACATGAATTAAGGCAAATATTGTTGCTTTGTTCCTGGAGAAAACCTATCTGGTCTTTCAGTTTTTCCTTCTAAATCAAGTGTTTCAGTCTTCTGATTAATCTTGCTGCTCTCTCCTCTTGACTCTCTGAAATTAATTAATCTTTCTTGAAATATAGTGGCCAAGACTGGACATAAAATTCCATCTGAGTGAAGTAGAAGAGTGCTCTACCCTGTTGTATACATGGTAACTCTGTAAATCCTATAGTATGTGTTTATGGTTTTTATTTTCATAAGAGAGACCTTTGAAAGTTAATGTCAACTGCAAATTCAGTAAAAAATACCTTGATTCTGTTACCAAAGTTGTTCCATAAGACCTCTGTGGAATGTCCCTTCTTTCAGCCTTCCAATTTGAAAGTGATCCCTGGGTAACCAGAGCATAGTTTTCAAAGTAATTTTTACCTGTCATGTTTTCCTTGTTATGCCTTTTGGGAATTTTATGTGAGATGAAGTCAGACGTCTTTCACAAGTTGAGAAGCATGCTACTGAGTCTCACCTTGGGTACAGAAATATTACAGTATTGCAAGTTAAAGTGCACTTAAAAGTAAATCTCACTTCATGTGAATGAGGTGCTTTTAATTTGTGAATATTTGTAATAGCAGGGATTGTCAAGGTTCCACGTGTCCTGTACTCAGTCATGTTTTCATAAGAAGATTTACAAAAGGAGCTATACCAGTCCTTTGTTTCCCCATGTCAGCATTAATAGTGGGACAGAACCTGAGAAGATCTCATTATGTTAGAAGTTTTGGCTGATTTCTTCAAAGGCTCTATATTCTTTCTCAGCTCATCTGATTTTTTTACTTAGAGCCTTTCTGACTTGTCTAAATGGAAGATTTTTGTGATCAGCTGTGATGGATTTGAAATGTGAAGACATTGTTTCCTGTACAGCTTTGGGTGTGGATTTAGCCCATTGGAATGGAGACAGAAGAAGATTTCTCTATAGGACATTGCTGAATACTGAGGTGATGCTCAGCAACCTGTTTTGTCCTTTGCAAAGATGGAAAAGACTCCTGTGCAGCGTTTTATGGATGTTCAGAACAGCCTGTTTGACAGACTGTGGGACTTGAGACATCTTCCTGCTTAGTCAAGCTAGAATATCAAACTAGGGTATTTTCCAATATTTTGGAAAAGGCAAGAAATCTGTTAGCTGGTATGCCATATGCCTGCAGTTGGACATCAGAGTAGAAGCTAGGAATGTTGATCTACCAAGAGGTTAGTTATTCACATGGCACAAATGTGTATACGTATACAAGATAGCAGGTTTGCACTTGGCACCATTCTCCAGACTGGGAAAGGTACCCCTTCCTGCCAAGTTGTTATGAACAGAAAATGAGGCATGAGACACCACACATTTTTCTGAAGTGTGAACAGCTCTAAGCCTAATGAAGTGTAATGTGGGCTGAAAACCATGGAGAGTTCTGTAATGTGGTAATTTCAGAAATAAGGTGTGTGGCTCTGATTATTGACATGTATCAAATGTTAGCGTGTTGTTTATATAAGAAAATTTAAATCTGATAGTGGTGTTGCTACAGAGCTGTTTTCTGGTTTTAACTCATGCTTGCCTTGAATGAATCCAGTCTATTTATCTTAACCTTTAAACCATGTTGACACTTAAATGTAGAATTAAAACTTTCCATGTGCCTCTCCCTTTCTTTCAACCACTAAACAGTCTCATTTTCAGCTGGTTTTAAGTTGCTTTGCCTTTATCATGGCTGTGGAAGGTACTCAACAGACTCATCCAGAAATTTGAACTAAACTGTGATAAAATAAAAGCTATAACACCAGTCCCCTAGTAATTCTCTCTGTGTACATCAATGCAAGATAATACATTTTACATCATTAATACTTCCAGTGCTTCTAAATTTTCTGTTTGTTGCCTTGCTTGACATACAGTAGCTTGGAAGGCAGATGGATTGTGAGCTTCCAAAGTATTTCAAAGTACCTTTCCAAACTCCTGCAGAATTTTTGAGAAGGAATAGTTTTAATTTTCTCTGTATTGTTTTTCACTTGAAAAGCAGTTCAGCCTGCAATTTTATTGGTCAAGTGAGAGATCTTGATAGAATTTCTTGGTTAGCTGTCAAATAATTTGAACATAATGTCTCTACAACTGTAACAGCTTCAGAATAATTACTATTTTTTTAATTAACAGAAGACTTTGCATGTTCTTTCACTCATAGGTGGGAAAAATAGAAAGATGACTCAGATATGTAGATTTTACCAGGAGTCTATTCTATATCTAATGAATGCTGCTGAGAAGTCTGCTGTCTATGGAAAATGGAACATTAGTGAGATGATGGAGTGCTGGCACTTGTAACAATACCTGTTTTGGAAATTAGGCATGGGAAATTGTACTGAGGTAGGAGTCACAGGACTGTAGCTTAGATACTTAGTTGCTCTTAGCTGGTAGGTGCCTGTGGATTCCACCAATGGTATTTGACATTGGTCTCTTCACTGAAACCCTGGAAATTACATTAATTGTAAGGCAAATTAAAATTTCCACATTGATGTGCCAACTGAATGTTAAACCTATTCTGTTGTAAATTAAACATGTCATTTGACTGGTCCTGACATTACTGACACAGGGTCTTGGTGAAGTTACTCATTAGTGTGGGCAGAATAAGCAAAAGTAAAATCAAAGAGCATTAATGACTGTGATCACTATTAGTTGATACAATGAAACTCTTAGACCAGTGGAGAGCTGCCTGCTCTAAACAGCTGAAGGAGAAGCCCTATCAACAAAAAATCTTCAGAAATAGTAGTGTTGTTGAATGTCATTTTGTGGCTGAGCTTTTCAATGTTTTCCTACAGTAGTACAGGAACAGGATTGAAATCTGTTGGAAACTTTCTGTTAAGAGATATTTTTCTATTTTTTTGCATACCCACTTTCTCTTACATCCTTTGATCAGTTTTCTTCCTGTCTAATAAGCAATGTATTCTTGACAAATAGCTTTTTTTTTTAATTTTTCCTAGTAAGTTTTAGTGATTTTAATAGTTTTACTGTAAAAAC